>NW_028234441.1:23166996-23171996 GCF_977035675.1 Penaeus japonicus
GGTTGGATAGATCCTTTATATATATATATATATATATATATATATATATATATATATATATATATATTTATATATATATATATATATATATATATATATATATATATATTTTTTTTTTTTTTTTTTTTTTTTTTTTTTTTTTTTTTTTTGTAAGTTATGTGGGTAGTTTGTTTCTTTCTTTCTTTTTTTTTTTTTTTTTCTTTTTTTTTTACTTGGGAAATTTGTGATGTAAGGATAGTTAGCGAATAGTTGAAATGCCTATAGAATTATTACTCGTATTCCATTCTTAGTGTTTCAGGAGACATAGATTGTGATGCCGTATTTACTATTTCAACACTTTTCTACACATATTTTGACTTCAGTACCTACCATAAACTTTCCATTTTTGAATGAAAACAAAGAAGAAAATAAAAGAAAAAGGAACATTGAAGGAAATTCTCTTTCTATGAACCTTATAATTAGTATAAACACGTAACGTTATTCAAGCTGGTCTCATGGGGAGGGGAGGGGAGGGAGAGGGGAGAGGGAGAGGGGGGGTGAGTAGGAGTATAGGGAGGGGGTGGGAGGCGATAAGGGGGTGGGGGGGAGATTATGATCATTGGTATATAAAGCCCTGACCAAGATTAAAACACCATTCAAAGGCTTAGAAGTCAAATTCAAAAAGAAAGAAAGAAAGAAAAATAAAAAAGTTTGTAGAATCAAATTTTGGCTTCGATATTACAAATATTATAATAATCATCATAGTACAAAACCGTTATCGAAATCGGGTAATAAGAGTAATGTTAATTTTGATAATGGTGATAACGATAGTAATGATTATACAAATGATAATGATAATGATGATAACAATATTGATAAGGATAATGATAATAATAATCATTATCATCATCATCATTACTATTCCTATTATTTTATTATAAAGATTATATTGATATTGATAGAAATGAAAAAATGTATTATCATTGTCATTGTTGATATAATTATCCTCATTATTTGTATCATTATCATTATCAATATTTCAATCGTTACTATTATCACTACCATTATCATCATTATCATCATCATGATTATTATCATCATGATTATCATTATTATCATTATCACTATAATCATTACTATTTTTGTTATCATTTTTATCATTGTTATCATTATTGATATCATCATTATAATCATCATACTCATTATTGTTATAACATTGTTAATATCAATATTATTACCAGATTATTATCATTATTACTATCATTATTAGTATTTTTACTATCCATTTTGTCATCCTTACTAGTATGTAAATTTCTTTATAATTATTATTATTATTGTTATTATCATTGTTATCATTATAATCACCATCGGTATTTGTATTATCATTTATTATTATCATTATCATCATCTTCATCATTATCATTATCATCCTTCTTATTGCTATTACTATTTTGATTATTGTTACCAATATTGTGACAACAGTGACAACACAAACAACAAGAATAATGACAACAACAGTAACAACAAGTACAGTGACAACACAAACAGCAAGAATAATGACAACAACAGGAACAACAAGTACAGTGACAACACAAACAGCAAGAATAATGACAACAACAGGAACAACAAGTATAGTGATAACACAAACAACAAGACTAATGACAACAACAGTAACAACAAGTACAGTGACAACACAAACAACAAGACTAATGACAACAACAGGAACAACAAGTACAGTGACAACACAAACAGCAAGAATAATGACAACAACAGGAACAACAAGTACAGTGATAACACAAACAACAAGACTAATGACAACAACAGTAACAACAAGTACAGTGACAACACAAACAACAAGAATAATGTCAACAACAGTAACAATAAGTACAGTGACAACACAAACAACAAGACTAATGACAACAACAGTAACAACAAGTACAGTGACAACACAAACAACAAGAATAATGACAACAACAGTAACAATAAGTACAGTGACAACACAAACAACAAGACTAATGACAACAACAGTAACAACAAGTACAGTGACAACACAAACAGCAAGAATAATGACAACAACAGGAACAACAAGTACAGTGACAACACAAACAACAAGAATAATGACAACAACAGTAACAACAAGTACAGTGACAACACAAACAACAAGAATAAGGACAACAACAGTAACAACAAGTACAGTGACAACACAAACAACAAGAATAATGACAACAACAGTAACAATAAGTACAGTGACAACACAAACAACAAGAACAATGACAACAACAGCAACAAAAACATACTAAACAACAAACATACAAACCTACACACGTCACACACACACACAAATATTATAAAAATGTAGACGTAAAATATTTTTTTTTACATAATTATTATCTGCAGGCGTTTCGCGTAAGTTTAAACATAGTTGTATAATAATGCGCGTATTTGTGATACATGTCAGCTTTAAAAAAAATAAAATGTTTAGATAAAACAAAAGGATATATATTTTTCTTGTTCTTATAAGCAAGAATGCAATGATAATGGCGGTAATTATGTTAATGAGGGTGACAAGATGATTAATGTAAATGAGGTGGAAAATATATGTAAAAAATGTAATAAATAATTCAACGGAAAAGAAAATCATAGGTGACCGTAAGGTGCAAATATGCAACAAGTAAACAACAACAATATTAGGTTGATATAAGATTAACAATAACGATTTATGATTTTTTTGTCAAAAAATTATATGAAAAGAAAGAAGTAGAAAAATAGAAAAGCATAGTGTCATCAACATGGTGTATGTAACGTTAGAATAAAAGATATAATATTAGCATTGAATGATAATCATAATTAAGAAGATGATTAGAAGGTCATGATATAAAGTCATTTAAAACACACACACACACAAACACACACACCCAAACACACACACACACACACACAAACACACACACACCGACACACAAACACAAACACACACACACACACAAACAGACAGACAAACCGACTGCATTCCGGAAGAGCAATTGCATGTCTAATAATGCCTTTGCAACACTGAAATGATGACATCAAGTTGCAAGAACGCACATCAGTGCAATCATTATCACTTAGTGAACATGAATTAGACTGCCATTAGGCTGTTGAACAAAGAGAAGGAGTTCATGGTTGCTGGAATCCCTTTTGTTCGCTTTTGAGACGGGATAATTATCACTGTTGTTATCATTATCATTGTTGATGATAGGATTGTTGTTATCATTATTGTTACTTTCATTATTATTGTTACTGTTACTGTTATTAAGGTTTTTAGTATTCTTGTTACATTATTATTATTGTTATTATTATTGTTATCATCATAATCATTATTGTTAATATTATTATTATCATTATCATAGGTAGATAGATAGATAGCGAGAGAGAGAGAGAAAGAGAGAGAGAGAGAGAGAGACGAGGGAGAGGAGAGTGGAGAGAGGAGAGTCGAGACGAGAGAGATGAGAGATGAGATGACGAGGGAGAGAGTGGAGAGAGATGGGAGAAGAGAGAGAGAGAGAGAGAGAGAGAGAGAGAAGGGACATAGAGAGAGAGAGAGAGAGAGGGGAGAGAGAGAGAGAGAGAGAGAGAGAGAGAGGGAGAGAGGGGGGAGGGGGGAGAGAAGGGAGAAGAGAGAGGAGAGAGAGAAGAAGAGAGAGAGGGAAAGGGAGAGATAGAGAGAGGCTATGAGGAATAGTTCCTTTTTAAGACAGATAGGATAGAGGGAAGGAGGGAGAGAGAGATAGACAGATAGAGAGAGAAAGAGAGAGAGAGAGAGATAGAGATAGACAGATAGAGAGAGAGAAAGAAAGATAGACAGATAGAGAGAGAAAGAGAGAGAGAAAGAGTAAGAAAGAAAGAGATCGCTTAAATAGAACCCTACATTTCTAAATATAGACATCGGCAGCAGCGGTCCCTAAGCCATGACAGATAATAATAAATATCTCTATCTTACTAATATTACAGACTAGATTAGAAAGACGTCTTTTTTATATAACAAATCATATAAAGCTACAGCTAATTTTGAAACTAATTATTGAACCCCTTTTTTCTTAAGTGAAAATAAAGGGGAAAATATATCACAAGGAAGGGAAAATTATCGTAAGTTAGTTTCCCCTTTCGAAAAATTAACAAACGGCAACTGAATGTTATTAAATGGAATACAGAGAATAATCGACTGATACTTAAAAATACTTGAGATACAAGTATTAGAACTATTATTATTATTATCATTTGACTTGTTATAATTATTATTGTTATTATTATTATCATTATTATTATCATTATTATGATTGTTATTATTATGATTATCTTTATTATCATTATTATTATTATTATTGTTATCATTATTATTATTATGATTGTTATCATTATTATTATTATCATAATTATTGTTAATATTACCATTATTATTATTGTTATCATTATTATTATCATTATTATTATTATATTTTTATGTATCTTTTATTATCATTATCATTATAACTCTTATTATCATTATTTTCATCCTTATTGTTATTACCATTATCCTTATTATTATTTTTTATTATCATCATTATCCTTACTATTATTATTCTCATTATCATCATCATAATTGTTATCACTATTATCCTTGTTATCATTAGTTATGAAAATCATCATTATTATTCATATCAGTATCATTATTTATAATGCTATTGTTGTAATAATAATCATCATCATTATTCATATCATTATCATCATTATTATCATCATCATCATCATAATTATTGTTATCATTATCATTATTATGAACATTATTATCATCAACATTATCATCACCATCCTTATCATCACATTTACTAATATTACTATTATCATTATCAATCCTATTATAGTCTTTATCAATTTTACTGGCATTATAATTATCAAAATAATATCTAATTATTTCCATTATTTATCTAATTAATTATCTAATTAACAAGTTTATTAGCAAGGTAAAGTCTATAGTCATAATCATCATTGATATTGTTGTCGTT
>NW_028234441.1:23191996-23194191 GCF_977035675.1 Penaeus japonicus
CTCCTTCGGTACGAAAGATCACCTTTATAAAGCACAACAATAACAAAAATCGATATCTATGGAGAATTTTTACATGAGATTTAATGGGTTTCAAAAGTTATTTGAATGAAGAATTATTATCATTATTATTATTTTTTTTTTTTAGAGCGTTAATGGGTAATTATTAGGATCATTAGCATAGCTTAAGTCTTGCGTTTCAAGATGCTCGCCCACTAACAGCTGTGGACCCTCGGTTAGTTCTCACGCCTTGCTTAGCATTGTTTTATCTCTCTCTTGTTTGTCTCGTTTGTTGAATTACAAATACAGCGCCAGCAGCTACAACAACAACAACAACAACAACAACAACAATAGCAACTACATCGGTAGAAACAACAACAAATGCAACAACAATAACAACAACAACAAAAATAACAACAGCATCAGCAACAACAACGATAAATACAACAGTAACAACAACAAATACAACAGTAACAACAACAAATACAACAGTAACAACAACAAATACAACAGTAACAACAACAAATACAACAGTAACAACAACAAATACAACAGTAACAACAACAAATACAACAGTAACAACAACAAATACAACAGTAACAACAACAAATACAACAATATGAACAACAATAACAGATGATATTAAATGATTAGAAAAATATAAAACAGAAATTGACCAGAAATAAAGACAAAGTTTAAAATAATTTTCAAACGTATTAACAGCATATTATTTACCTTAACTATTTCCCATCTTTTTATAAAGATATCCGACGTGAATGACATATCTTTATCTAAATTGATGATGATGATACACTGGGCAATAGTAATAATGATGATGATGATAATAATGACGATAGTAGTAATAATCGTGATGATAATCTTAATCATATTACCAATGATATATATGATGGTGACATAAATGATGATGATTATGGTGATAATCTTAAGGATAAGGATTATGATGATGATAATGTGATAATGACAATGATTAAGATAATAATGATGTTGATGAGGATCATAATGATGATTATATTAGCGGTAATGATAATAATGATAATGATGATGATAATAACAATGATGATAATAACAGTGCTAATGACAATGAGGATAATGAGAGTAATAACAATTATGATGATAGCACTGATAATGATGATGATAGTGATTGTAATAACAAAAATGATGATAATGATAATCATAACATCATTGATAATAATAATGATTATAATGATGATAATGATAATGGTATAAACAACAACATCAATAACAACAATAACAATGATAATAATGATATCAAAGATAATGATAATAATGATGATGACGGTAACGATAATGATTATAATGATAATAACAATGATAATGAAAATAATAATAATGAAAATGATATTAATACTGATAATAATAATAAAGGTGATAATAATGATAATGATAATAATTATAATAATGATGATTGTAATGATAATAATCATAATATTAAGTGGCAGCAGTGGTATTAATGATAATAATAATGATAAAGACAATAGCAACAAAAATGATAAGGATATAAACGAGAATGACAATGATGATAATGAAAGTAAAGATTATAATGATAATAATAGTAATGATAATAAAAATGGTTATAGTAATGACAAGGATGATAATATGAAGAACAACAATGATAATAATAACAATGATGGTAATGATGGTAATGATGATGATAATACTGATTATAAAGATAATTACAATGATTGTGACCATAATAACATGGATAATGATAATAGTGATAATGATAATAACAATGATGATAATGATAATAGTGATAACAACAATAATGATGATAATGATAATAATAATGACATAATGACAAAAAATATAATGATAACAATATAGATAACAATAATAACAAACCAACAATTCAAAATAACAAATAAAGCAAAAACGAAAAATCGAAAAAAACGAATAAAAGCAAAACTGAACGAAAAAAAATGAACGAAAAATTCCAAAAATCAACTCACCACGTTTCATATTCTCTCTCTCAGACATCCGGAAAGCACAATGCTAATTTCACTATTGGCAAGTAACCATCACTGACAGCAAATGACTATGCTTTCAGGGGTAGAGAGAGAGGGAGTGAGAGAGGGAGGGAGAGAGGGAAGAAGAGGGTGGGTGGGGTAGGGGAGGGAGGATGGGAAGGAGGGTGGGAAGGGAGGGTGGGAAGGGGG
>NW_028234441.1:23194291-23196791 GCF_977035675.1 Penaeus japonicus
TACGTACAAATTACTTTGTTTTTTATATATTATTCGTCTTAGTTAATTACCAGGGACAGAGGGGAAAGTGCCAACAGAAGAGGGAAAGTTTTGGGAGGATAAGAGGAGGGGGGAGGGAAAGAGGCGAGGAAAGTGAGGGGCGAGAGAGGGGGAGAGAGAGAGAGAGGAGGGTTGAGAACAGGATGAAGAAGAGGGAAAAAAAGGAGGCGAGGGGAGGAGAGATGAGAGGATGAGAGGAGAGAGGAGGAAGAGAGAGAGAGGAGACAGGAGGAGAGCGAGGGAACAAGAAGGAGAGAGGGAGGAGAGAGAGAGAGAGAGAGATTAAGGAGAGAGGATAAAGAGGACAGTGATAGGAGAGGAGAGGAGAGAAAGAGACGGGAGAAAGCGAGAGAGAGAGGGAGAGAGACAGTGAAGAAAAACGAGACAGAGAACTAAGAAATGAAGAACACGAGAGTGAGGGACCTTATCTCCTCTACCTCGTTATCTCCAAAGCTTTTTATCTCTTTCACTCGTAGGCGACTCGTAGACAAGCCCGACACAAGACTTTCGGGGGATGGGGGGTTGGGGTGGGGAGTGGGGAAGCTTGGGGGATTTTTTTGTCCCGCCCCCCCTTAATCCAACAAACCCACCCACACCCCCCCAACCACCATTTCTTTTACCTTTTTGTCCACCCCTCCACACCCCACCCCTCCCGGGTGGAAGTTGAGGGTACTGGCTTTATTTTGTTACGGGGGGGGGGGTTTATGTTCCCACTTTTTCATTGGCGCCTCTTAAAAAAATTCCCTCCAGCAAAATCCTTCCTCAGACAGGCTCTGTAAGATACTCTTCTCGGATTGCCCCTTTGCGGACGCCGCTTCTCCGTCGCGCCTCAATAAAACGCTATCCATCCCATCCGACACATTTCTCACCCCCCCCCCTCCTCTCCTCCTTCCTCCTCTTTACTCCTTTAACTCTAATCCCTTCCCCTTCCCTTCTCCCCCTACGCGTACTTCCTACCCTATTCCTCTCCTCCCCCGCCCCTCCCCCCTCTCCCCTACCTCCAATACCTCCTCTTCTTCCTCTCCCTCTCCCTCCTCCAATGCTTCTCCTCCTCCTCCTCCTCCTTTCCTCCCCCCTCCCCTCCCCCCTTCCCCGTCAACCCCCCCCCCCCCCTTCTCTGCCTTCGGGCTCCACTTTTTGCATCTTCCAAGGAGGGGCACCGGAGTGGGAGGGGAGAGGGGGTTGGGGTGGGGAAGGGAGGGGGTTGGGGGGGATGGGAGGGGGTAGGGTGATGGGGGGGGCTTCGTTAAGAAGTTCATTTTTTTTTTTCTGTAATGTTTTATGTTCTTTTGTGGTTTTGCTTTTGGCGTCTGACTGCGTGGCATTTATTTGGTTTTGTACACATGAATTTACATCTATATATTTATATATCTATATCCATGTTTATCTATATATTTGTATATAGATGAATAAATAAAAGAGAGACAGATCGTTATACATATATACACACACATAGATATACACGCATGTGTGTGTGTGTGTGTATACATATATTCATTTATACATACATATATATATATATATATATATATATATATATATATATATATATATATGTATGCATATGTATATATATGTATGCGTGTGTGTGTGTGTGTGTGTTTGCTTATATACATAAATATATGTATATATTTGTGGTTGTTTAAAGTATTATACAAAACATATATATGATATATATATATATTATATATTATATATATATTATACTTATATATATATATATGCATACTTAAATACATACATATCATGTGCATCTGTGGGCAGAGTTCACTGCGCGCGTCTGTACGGCCGGACATCCACATTTCACAAAGGCCACAAATTATGACGTCACCGGTGGCGGAAGTTATCTGCGCCACCTTGATTGAAAGAGGAAAGCCATCAGCCATCTTTTGTGTGGGTGTCGAAGGCGACCGTTGGACATCTCTTGTTTTCCAACATAGTTCACAGATACGCCAATTCCCCCTCTTTGTTTGAATACCGTGCTATACCGCAGTGGCCGAGGAGAGTACGGTAAGGTATATGGTTTTATGTTTATTTGGGTTGGTTTTCGACCTTAGAGGAGGGAGGGCGAGCGTTTCCCTTTCGTTTCGAGGCCGCGAATTGGTGGATGGCCGAGGTCACAACACGCCAACATTGTCCGAAGCCAAATCCAATTATGAAGGTCACTAGGAATCGGACACTCACTTGTCCGGACGCGTGTCTGAAGCACCGCCTTCGGCACAACTTTCCGATCGTATTATTTCGATTCCTTTCTGGAGATCGAGTTTTCAAAAATTATAATCTCATCTTCCCCACTCTAGAGACCTTTCGAAGGATTACTCTACACACAATCAAAATACCAAACATTCAAATTTCTAAACGAAAAGATACAAGCCTAGAGGGGAACTGACCAAAAACTCTATTGGTTTAGGACAAAATGGCCTGCAATTTGTGGCGGGTAGGTGGGCAGTGAATCAGTGGC
>NW_028234441.1:23201791-23203511 GCF_977035675.1 Penaeus japonicus
TGCATTCCTACTGTCCTCTCCTCTCCCTTTCCCCCTATCCATAGTTATTCCGTGTTTATTCCAACTTATGTCTCCCCTCCTACCTTTCCCTCTCATCCCTTCCCCTCTACCCTCACTCTCTTCTCCCCTTCCTCTAATCTCATTTCTAACCATTCCCTTCCTCCTTTCTCCCTGCTTTCTCCTGTCCTTCGTCACCCCCTCCCTCCCCTTTCCCCAACCACTCCGTTTTTCCCACTCCCCCTCCTCATCTTCCCTACCTTCTCTTCCCCCCTCATCTTCTTCTATCCTCTTTCTCTCCCCTCCCCTTTATATTTCCCTTCCCCTCCCCCACCCTCACCTCTCTCTCCAGTGTTCCCTCATTTTTTCCCTTTCACTTCCAACTTCCTCTTTTCCTCTCATTTTCTTGACCCCCACTTTAGACCCCCCCCCCACACCACCCTCATCTTTTCCCCTTTCCCTTGATCTTACACTCCCCTCACTCTTCCCTACCCTTTAATTTATCTTTTTTGTCTTCCTTTTTTGTTATTCGTAAAATCTTAGTTTATTTTCATTTCTTTTTTTTTTTCTTTTTTTTGTGGGGGGGGCGATTTTGGTCATGATTTCCTGTCCTTTTTTAACTCTCATTTTTATTGTCTGTCTGTGTTTTATTGTTTGTCTGTGTATATGTTCTCTCTCTTTTTTTGTACCAAAGACAAACAAAGACAAACAAAACAAAAACAGAAACAGAGGCAGACTAAAACAAATCTACGCTTACAAACAGGAGAGAGAGAGAGAGAGAGAGAGAGAGAGAGGGGAGAGGAAGGGAGAGAGAAGAGGAGGAGGAGAGGAGGAGAGGACAGAGGGAAAGAGAGAGGAGAGAGTGAGGAGGAAGAGAGGAGAGTGAGAGAGAAAAGGAGAGAGAGAGAGAGAGAGGAGGAGAAGGGATGAGGGAGGGAGAGACGGGGAGAGAGAGAGAGAGAGGATAGTGAAGAGAGAGATTGGAGGCGAGAGCGAAGGTGAGAGAGAGAGAGAGACGCGAAGAGAGTGAGAGAGAGGAGAAAGAGATTAACGAAGGAGAGAAGAGAGAGAGGGAAAAAGAGCAATGAGAGAGAGAGAGAGAGAGAGAGAGAGGGGAGGAAAGGAGAGAGTGGAAGGAGAGAGTGAGCGATTTAGAGGAGAGGGGAGAGAGAGGAGAAAGATGAGGAGAGAGAGAGAAAGAAGGGGAGCGAGAGAGAAAGAGAGGCGAGAGTGGAGGCGAGGAGCGCCAAGTGGACGCGTTGGAGGAGAAGTATAGGAAAAGAAGTAGGAAAGAGCGGCCCCGGGATCTCAGCAGCGGGAGACGGCGAGGACCGAGAGAAGCTTTGGAGGACACTCATAGTTTTCCTACACAAAGGATCTTGTGGGCCTTTGACAGCTCATGCTTACAATGAGCAAAGTCACAGTTGTTATTTTCAGAGGATCAAAAAGGGAGCAGGCCTTTCATGGCTTGCCTTTATACCTCAAGTTCCCCTTTAATTATTTGGATTTCTGGGGGGGAAGGACAACGCATTTGGGACTGAACATGTCGAGGAGAGCCCGCGCGCCGTTGTCAGGTGTACATTGTTACTGTGCATTGCCAAGTGCGAAATGTGCGATTTGCAGGCTTAAAATATAGAACGGGGGTTTATCTTGTGGGTGTTGTGGTTTTAATATCTTCTTTAGATTGTGGACATAAACCATGGAGTTTTTTTCGAGGTGGATG
>NW_028234441.1:23203611-23208611 GCF_977035675.1 Penaeus japonicus
TCTACCACCCTTCCACCCCTCCCTAATCACCCCTCCCGTACCCCCCAACACGGAGACCCAGCATGGAGTCACCCGTAGAACTCACGAAAGATCTCTTTTGCGAAGAAGCACAATTAAGTCTTCTAAAGTCTCCCCTCTCCGCTCATGCCTTTTAGAAAACGGAGTAACCCGAGCCGTCTGGGAAACTCTGGCTGTCGCGTCCATGACAATCATTCCCAGCCTGATTGTCTCTTCCTTGGAACAGCCGCTTTTGGGAAAGGGGTGTGGCTTGGTTGGGGGTTGGGTGGGAGGGGAGGGGGGTGAGGGGGTGTTGGGAGGATGGAGGAGGAAGGAATGGGTGTCATTAGAGGGGGGTGGGGGGAGCTGGGGGAGGGAGAAAGGGTAAGGGGTATGGGGGTGGGAGAGGGAAGGGGATGAAGGGTGGGAGGAGAGGGAGATGGGGGGAGGGGGATACGGGTATGGTCTGAGGGGGGGAGGGAAATTACTTTGCATTATGTGGGATGACTTGGAAAGGGGGGGAGGAGGTGAGGGGAGAAGAGAAGGGTGGGGAAAGAGAGCATTTACAAGGCAGCAGGAGGAAGGAGGAGGGGGAGGGAAGGAGGGAGGAGGGGGAGGGAGGGGAGGAGAAGAGAGCATTCCTGACGTGATGGTAGGGGGGAGGGGGAGGGGGAGCGTTGGGCCTCACTGCCCTCGCACTCCCGCGAAATCACTTGGTGGGGGGGGTGGGGGTGCGCCCGCGCCGTGACATCTGAGACATTCCCCTCACTCGCCCCCACGACCCCCACCAACAGCAAACCTTGCGAGCCTGCATGTCCCAACCGAGTAAAACCCGCCCCCAATCAAGATTCCATTCCTCCACCCGATATACCCAGTTATGCCAACAGCCCCGTTTCCCAGATAACTCCGGCAAGTTTTGAATTCAGAATAATGTTTCACCGTTGAATCCAGAGCAAAGTTTCAATGTTAACGGCAAGTTTTGAATTCTGAATAAAGTTTCGCTGTTGAATTCAGAACAGAGTTTCACTGTTAACGGCAAGTTTTGAATTCAGAATAATGTTTCACTGTTGAATTCAGAACAGAGTTTCACTGTTAACGGCAAGTTTTGAATTCTGAATAAAGTTTCGCTGTTAACGGCAAGTTTTGAATTCTGAATAAAGTTTCGCTGTTAACGGCATGTTTTGAATTCAAAATGAAGTTCTGTTATTCCTGATAGTCATCAACGCATTACCGTGGAAGAGTCAACCTCCATCTTCCTCCCTCTTTCATTTATCCTTTTTATTATATTACCATCCCCGTCTTTTTTCTAACTTTCCTCAATCCAATTAATTCTCCGAACCGACACCACGGTCCCCCCTTTTTGCTTCAATTCTCTCTCTTCTCTTCTCCTTTTTTTTTTTTTTTTTCCCTTCGTTCCCACCCTTTCATGTTTCTTTTTTCCCGCCATATCTCGCCTTCCTAGAATAAAGAGAAATAAAAAACCCTCCCCCTCCTGTTGCCCCCCTTCCCCCTCCCCCTCCTGTTGTCCCCCTTCCCCCTCCTGTTGTCCCCCTTCCCCCTCCCCCTCCTGTTGGCCTCCTTCCCCCTCCCCCTCCTGTTGGCCCCCTTCCCCCTAACCCCTCCTGTTGCCCCCCTTCTTATTTCTTCCCCTCCCCCCGTATATCCCCCCTCCCCCCCTCCTACGCTCCCCCCCCCGCTCGCTCTCTCCCCCTACGCTCCCTCCCAATTTCTGAAAAAAAAAGGCGTATCTTAATGTTAATTCTTGCTTAAAAAACCGACATGTGCCTCTAGCCTTTTTGTGTTTGCCTTTCGCTTCTCCTTTCGTCCGCCTCGTTTCGCGCACTCTTTCTTATCGTTCTGCATCGTTTTTCTTTTCTTTCTTTGTCTCTCTCTTTCTCTCTCTCTCTCTCTCTTTCTCTCTCTCTCTCACTTTCTCTTTCTCTCTTTCTCTTTCTCGATCTTTATCTGCCTGTGTTTGTCTTCGTCTGTCTGTTGTAGTCTCTCTCTCTCGCCTTTCTCATCCTCTCCACACCTCCCCCCTCCTCCCTCCCTCTCCTCTCTCCTCTCCTCCCCACTCTCTCCTACCTCTCCCCCACTCTCCCTCTCTTCCTCGTCTCCTCCCTCTCTCCTTTTCACTCTCCTCTTGCTCTCTCCCCTCATCGTCTCTCTCTCTTTCTCTCTCTCTGCCTCCTTCCCTCCTTTTTAATTTCTTCTTCCCCTTCTCCCCTTCCCTTCTCTCTCTTTTCCTGTGCCTGTCACCCCACACAGAGCAATCATCATTTGCATGCAACCTTGCAAAATGGTGAGACTTCCCTCCCTTTAGCTCTTTGCCTTTCCTTCCCTCCCCTTTTTTCCCCTTCCACACCCCAACTCCTATCATTAACATGTTTTTTTTTTACTCCTTCCTTTCTACCTCCCCCCTCCCTTTCCTCCTTACCTCCCCACTGTCCTCTTTACCTCCCCTTCCCCTTCTCCTTCATGCCCCTTTCTCTTATTTCCATTTTTCTTTTCATCCTTCCCTTTCTGTCCCTCACCCTCACCCCCACACTTCTTCCTTCCTCTTCTCCTTCTTCCTCACTCCACTTTCCTTCCCCAGTATCTATCTACCTTCTTCCCCGCCCCTTCCACCTCTCCCCCTCCCCCTCTCTTCCCTTCATCTTTCCATCCTCCTCCTCCCCATCTATCCTTCCCCTTTCTCTCCCTTCTCCCCCACTTCATCCTAACCCCTCCTTTCCCCAATATCCTTCCACCCGCTTTCCCACCCCCTTTCCCTTATCCCCTTTCCCCCTCCTCCTCTTCCATCCATCCCCTTCCCCCCCTCCTCTTCCATCCTCCTTCCTTCCTCCCTCCCTCCCTCCCTCCCACCCCTTCCCTTCCACAACATCTCTCCCCCCTTTCCCCCCTCCCCCCTCCTACCTCCACTCCTTCTACCCCCACTCCTCTTCTCCCCCCCCCCCCTCCGACCACGCCCCAGGGGGAAAGTCAGGGTACAAGAGGACGTCGCAGGAACCACGGTGGCTCACTGATCATTGCCTGCTGGTGGTCTTCACGCCGGAGTTGTCGGGGGCCTCTGACTCTTGAGTGGGGGGGGGGGGGAGTCAGAAGCCGGTTGTGTGTGTGTGTGTGTGGAAGGAGGGGGGGGTAGGGAGGGGTGGGGGGTGGGGTAGGTGTGTGTTTGTGGGGGGAGGGATTGTGCCTTGTATTCGATGTCCGTGTGAATCTCATCGTAGCAAACGCACACACATGCACACGCATGCACACAATCACAAACACACACACACAAGCACAAGCACAAGCACAAATAACTCCACTCTCACAAAATTCTCTCCCTCCCTCCTCCCAACGCACTCCCAACCCACCACACCCTTGACCCCCCCCATCCCCCCCCCAAAAAAAAAAAAAACTAGTAAAAGCGAGAAAAAACGAGAAAAGGCTAGGGGAAAAAACGAGAAAAAGCAAGAAAAAAATAGAAGAGCGAGAAAAAACGAGAAAAAAATCGAGAAAAATCGAGAAAAAGCGACCACAGATCCAAGCAATACCTAACACAGCAGAAGGTTTCTCCGTCCACAAAAACCCTCCACTTCCTCTCCCTCCCTCAAGTGACCCCCAACTCCCGTATGGAGTGAACCCCCCCTATGGAGTGACCCCCCCTCCTATCTGGATGAGCCCCTGAAGTAGTAGGTCCCCTGAGGTGGCAGTGAGCGGTCTCCTCAGGGGCGGCCCGGAATGTCAAATGGCACAACGATGTTCCATTTACCTGTCAGTGGGAGACCAACCGTCAGCCTCGACCAAGGGCTGTCTGGTGGGTGGGTGTGGAGGGGAGGAGGGCGTGTGTGAGAGAGAGAGATGGAGAAAGAGAGGGAGAGAGGGGGGGGGGGTAGAGAGAGAGAGAGAGAGAGATGGAGAAAGAGAGGGAGAGAAAGAGAGGGGGGGGATAGAGAGAGAAAGAGAGAGATAGGGAGAGAGAAATAGAGAGAGAGAGAGAGAAAGAGAGAGAGAGAGAGAGAGACAGAGACAGAGACAGATAGGGAGAGAGAGAATGTATGCATTTGCGTGTAGCTATGTGTGAATTTGCGTATGTATGTCGAGCTGAGCATGTGGCAGATGCATATGTCTGTATGCGCATGACCATGTGAGTACGTTTTGTATGCATGTTTCATGTGTGTGTGTATTTTGTTTCTGAACGCATAATATTGCTATGTAGTGTTTGTGTACGTGTGTATCTACATGTGTGAAAGTGTGTGTACGATTATATCTGCATATGGACGTCAAATGTATCTCTTATTTGTATCTATACGTGTCCGTGTGCGTGATTGTCTTTTTTTTGTGGGGGGTGATTCTGTAATATTTTTTTTTTTTTATCTCTGTGTTTTTATTCGCCTGTCTACGAGACACATCATTATTCTTACAACGTACCATATATATATCATACACCACCCTCTAAAAAAAGCAAAAAGAAAAAAAAAAGAAAAAAAAAGAAAAAAAAAAAGAAAGAAAAAAAAGAAATAACCACAACAGTGAATGAAATTAAAAGAAAAGATACGTCATTTAATAGTCAAGAGAGTTCGCGTTAAAATGCATCTTCTGAATTTATAGAATCTGCCGCAAAATTCTGCCGGGGGAGAAAAACTGTCTTTTGAAAACGTTGGAATAACAGGGTCATTTTTCCCCCATTCAGGATTTCGGAAATATCTTGCAGACTTACAGAAAGATCAGATTTTTTTTTTGTGTGAGTAGTTTTTTTTTCTTTTCTTTTCTCTTCGTTGTTGGCGTAATTGCGGCAAAGCGAGAGACAGAGAAATAGAAAAAGACATGTTTGTAGGGAGAAATTGAAGGGGAGGGGGAAGGGAGAGCGAGAGAAAGAAAAAAAGGACAGAGAAAGAGGGATAGGGGGAGAGAGGGAGAGAGAGAGAAAGAGAGAGAATGAGAGAGAGAGAGAGAGAGAGAGAGAGAGAGAGAGAGAGAGAGAGAGAGAGAGAGAGAGAGAGAGAGAGAGAGAGAGA
>NW_028234441.1:23211092-23213592 GCF_977035675.1 Penaeus japonicus
TGTGAAAGAGTTGAACAAACCGTAAGCAAAACACACACACACACACACACACACACACACACACACACACACACACACACACACACACACACACACACACACACACACACACACACACACACACACACACACACAAGAATATAAGAATAAGTCTAAGGCCGTTTCGCTCTGTGGCTACATTATCCCTTCGGTATATTCGTGTGTTTTCCTGTTGTTTTTTTCCCCTTCGTTGGTTGAGGCACCAAACCCTTTTTTTATGTTTGTTTGTTTTGTGTTTGTTGGCGCTGTGGGGCAGGTGTGGTTCGGTGCACGGGTTCGATTCCGACCGCGGATGTAATAATATTTTGTCGTAGGTTTGATTCCATACGTATTGATGTTAGAGGTAGGCCTATCGAGGCTTATAGTAATGGTTATGGTAATGTGTATGTTGTTACCGTGGCGGATACTGTATTTCTACCGGAAATTAATATTACTAAAGGCAATGATGAAAATGATGATAGTGATAACGCTATTTGTGGTGATAAAGATGATGCCGCTGTTAATGGTATTGAAAATAATGATGCTGCAACGGATAACAACGATGGTGCTTAGCAATAATGATGAAAAGAACACCAACAGCGAACAGAACCAACAATTACACCAACACCAGGCAACAACACCAGTATCCCCCCACCCCCGCCCCCACACCCACGCCGTTCCTTCCTTTCTCTTCACTTCACTTCCCTTTCCTTCTTTTTCCTTCCTACCCCTTCTCTTCCCTCCCCTTTCCTCCTCTCCTCTTCCCTTTCCCTTTCCCTCTCTTCCTTCCCTTCTTTACCCGTCCCTTCTCTTCCCTTCCCTTTCCATATCTTTCCTTCCCTTCTCATCCCTTCCCTTTCCCTCTCTTTCCTTCCTTTCCCTTCCCTTCCCCTCTCTTCCCTTCCCTCCCTTTCCCTTCCCTTCCCTTCCCTTCCCTTTCCCTCTCTTTCCTTCAATTTCCCTTCCCTTTCCTTCTCTTCCCCTCCCTTTCCCTCTTCCCTTCCCTTCCCTTCCCTTCTCTTCCCTTTCCCTCTCTTTCCTTCCCTTTCTTCTCTTCCCTTCCCTTACCTTTCCTTCCCTTCTCTTCCCATCCCTTCCCTTCCCTTCCCTTCCTCTTCCCTCCCCTCCCCTTCTCTTCTCGTCCTTTTCCCTCTCTTCTCATCTCTTTCCCTCTCTTTCCTTCGCTCCTCTTCCCTTCCCTTCCGTTCCCTTTCCTTCCCTTCCCTACCCTTCCCTCCCCCTCCCCATCCCCTCCCCCCACCATACCGAAGCACAGCCGCTGGAGCGTGACTTCAAACCTGATTAATTAATTCTAGTTTCAATCTCTCGTTTTGGAACTGTGATGAAGTGAGGGGGAGGGGAGGGAGGGGAGGGAGAGGGAGGGAGGGAGGGAGGGGTGGGGGGAGAGGGGGAGGGGTGCGACCGTCGTTCATCACCGCAGATAGGAAGCGGGGGAGGGATTGTGGTATTGTCTGGTTGGTTGGTTGTTGTTGTTGTTGTTGTTGTTGGTATTGTTGCTGTTAAGCTCGTCGACGTTGTTCATCTTTATCATCATCATCAATCATCATCGTCCACATTTTTATCATCATCATCATCATTATCATCATCATCATCATCATCACTTGAAAAACGGAAAAACAACAACAATTAAAGCAGAATAAACAGTAAGATAAACAAGAAACAAGAAAACCAAAAATAAAAAAAACAATTAAAACAAAATAAACAATAAGAGAAACATGAAATCAGAAAACCAAAACAAGAAAAAATATTTAGAATAAAATAAACAATAAGATAAACAAGAAATTAGAAAATCCCAACAAGAAAAAAAAACTATTAAAACAAAATGAATAAGAAGATAAACAAGAAATAAGAAAACTAAAACAAGAAGAAACAATTAAAACAAAATAAACAATAAGATAAACAAGAAATAAAACTAAAACGAAAAAAAACAATTAAAACAAAATAAACAAGAGATAAACAAGAAATCAGAAAATCAAAAAAAGAAAAAAAAAATCTCCAATATTTCGCCAGGACGAAATATTGGTAGGACGGCAGAGGCGGCGACGTGTTAGAATCCTTTCACCAGGATTCCTGTTTTGACTGCCATTGCCTTGCCCTTTTTGATGTCTTCCTCCCTCCTTCTCCCTTCTTCCCTCCCTCCTTCCTTCCCTTTCTCCCTCCCTTCTCCTCCTCCTCTCTCTCTCTCTCTCTCTCTCTCTCTCTCTCTCTCTCTCTCTCTCTCTCTCTCTCTCGCTCTCTCTCTCTCTCTCTCTCTCTCTCTCCCCCCTCTCTCACTCTCTCTCTCTCTCTCTCTCCCTCTCTCCCTCTCTCTCCCCTCTCTCCCTCTCCCCTCTCCCCCTCTCTCCTCTCTCTCTCTCTCTCTCTCTCTCTCTCTCTCTCTCTCTCTCTCTCTCTCTCTCTCTCTCTCTCTCTCTCTCTCTCTTTCTCTCGCGCCCAGAATAGATTCCTCTCGGATATGCAC
>NW_028234441.1:23236092-23253592 GCF_977035675.1 Penaeus japonicus
AAAGGCGATCATAAATTCCCATATAGATCGAACGAATGACACTTAAAAGAGGACCGAATATACGGTAATTTTGTCCATCGAATGTTTTGTCGACTTTTCCCGCCAATTCTCGTGACTTGGTGCGGATGGCGCTTTTCCTTTGTTTTCCTTTTTTGTGATTTTCTTTTTTCTTTTCGCATTTTAGCTTTTTTTTTCTTAGTTTGGGTTTCTTTTTACGATTTATTTTATTTTTGTTGGTTTGTTTCTTTTTTCGATTTATTTTATTTTTGTTTGAGTTGTTCTCTGTGTATGTTTCTTTCGTTCTCTCCTATTATTCTATCTCCCATCATTATCTCTCTCTGTATCTCTCTCTCGCTCTCTCTGTATCTCTCTCTCTCTCTCTCTCTCTCTCTCTCTTTCTCTATCACTATCACTATCTCTCTCCCTCTCCCTCTCTCTCTCCCTCCCACCCCCTCCCTCCCTCCCCTTCTCTCTTCCTCTCTCTCCCTCTCTCTCTCTTTCTCACTCTCCCTCCTTCTCCCTCTCCATTCCTTCCCTCCCTCCCTCCCTCCCTCCCTTCTTCTACTTCCCCCCTCGCCACCCCCTCCCTCCCTCTTATTAATATTTCTATAATTTCTCTATACAGGAGATATGACTTATATAACTCACTAGAACCTCTACTGCTAACCTAAGCATCTTTCCCGGTCATCAGTCAACATATCTTATATTCAAAGTCACCATCACCAGAGTCATCACACGTAGTAGCAACAACATAGAGACTAGTGATGATAGTAGTAAGAGAAATGGGTATTATACGAAGGATATATAAAGCATGTGTGGATATTGATTATATAAAGTCGATGTGAAACAAAGATTAAAATTCAAAGACTGAAGACCCGACGCGAGGAAGGAAAATGAAAACGGAGAACGCAAAACAAAACGTGAAACTTGAGACCTTAAACATGAATAGTTTAAGACATGATATAACCAAAACACACTCACTCTCACTCACTCACTCACTCACTCACTCACTCACGCCCCCCCCCCCACACACACACGCACACGCACACTAAACCTTAAACAAAACCTTGAAAACAAACTTTGAACTTGAAACACAAAGACTGCAATTTACGGATAACGAAAAACAAAAAAAGTTTTTTTGGCGGGAGAATGTGACGTTCAGTTTTCAAGGAGTCTGAACAAGGGCGCTTGCTGTTTGTGATTGAATTTCCCGCCTTCAAGGGAGCTGTGAAATGCGAAACTACTATTACTCCCTCTCCTCCTCCTCCTCCTCCTCCTCCTCTTCCTCCACTTCTTCCTTTTCCTCCTCTTCTGCTCAATATAGCAATTCCTCCTGCCAAAACTAATCTTTTAGGAGCCACTAACAGGTAACCGTAATTTTTTTTCTATCGAAGAAGACTTTCTTTTAGAAGAAAACTTTCTTTTAGTTCGCCATTGAGACGAAGTCGAGAAGAAATATAATGAGAAGCTTCCTATTCATATCTAACATATTTCCGGCGAAGAGGAGCGGGGATATTTATTTTTTTACTTTTTTTTTTAATGGGAATTTGTGGGCGAAGCGGTAGGGGTTCGGGGGAATCCATGTGCTGTGAATTTTTGCGAGTTTCCTTGTCGAGTTTCATTACGGCGCTCTCGGTCGCTCTATTCCTAATTCATTCTCTCTCTCTCTCTCTTTCTCTCTCTTTCTTGCTCTCTCTCTCGCTTTCTCTTTCTCTCTCTCTCTCTCTCTCTCTCTCTCTCTCTCTCTCTCTCTCTCTCTCTCTCTCTCTCTCTCTCTTTCTTTCTCTTCGTCTCTCTCTCTCTCTCTCTCCCTCTCTCCGCTCGCTCTCTCCCATCTCTCTCTTCTCTCTTTTCTCTCCTCTCTTCTTCTCCTCTCTCTCTCTCTCTCTCTCTCTCTCTCTCTCTCTCTCTCTCTTCCTCTCCTCTCTCTCTCTCTCTCTCTCTCTCTCTCTCTCTCTCTCTCTCTCTCTCTCTCTCTCTCTCTCTCTCTCTCTCTCTCTCTCTCTCTCTCTCTCTCTCTAATTATCTTTATTGCATAAGATTTCCAGCCTTAGGTCTAGATTCTGTCACTACAAGAGGCTTATTTCTTCCAGGTGAAAGGTATCGTTCTCTAGTCTCTCTGCCTGTCTATCTGTCTGCCTGCCTATTTGTATGTACATCTTTCCATTATGTGTATGTCTGTCAATCAGCGTACATTATTTAAAAAAAAAAAAATTATTATTATTATTATTATTATTTTTTTTTTTTAATAGCCGGTAGATTTTTTTTTATACATATTATAATCAGCATTCTCGTTTCGCCAGTTGGTTTCAGTCTCGTTCGTTAGTTATCGTTATGCTTTATATATATTTTTTTTAACTCTCATTTCCATTTCATTGACATATTTTTTTTTTCTCTCTCATTTACTCACGAATGATTTAGTTCTTTCTTATCCATCTCTGTTTATATTTCAGCCGAACAAACTCTGTGAACACACAACATCATAATGATTGTGATTATAACATACGTAGCATCTTGTGTTGATAGTGATGGCCATACACACCATCATCGTCACTACATTATAACAGTTATTGTAACTAAAAACAGTTATAGTGACTGAAATACAGAACCTCAGTAGAGCGACTTTAACTCACAGTATTACAGTGACTGTAAAACTGTGACAATGAAACACACACCATTACAGTGACAGTAGTTGAAACACACACCATTACAGTGACAATAGTTGAAACACACACCATTACAGTGACAATAACTACAACACACACCATTGCAGAGACAATATCTGCCACGCAATTACGCCGACAGCAATAGCAAGCCACACCATAACAGTGACGACACAAAAAAAAGTTAAACCACATCCTTGACACTAACTTTTTCTTTTGTTTCCCCCCTCCCCCCTCCCCTCCCTGCCCCCCCATCTGACCCCATGTGACCCCAGGGTGCTACGACGCCCGGATTCGAGTGCTGATCACCCACGTGACCTGCCTGCTGGCCGTCAGCGTCGACCTGCTGGAGATGTACGAGGAGTCGGTGCTCGAGTACCTCACCATGGAGCAGAACCCCGTGACGGAGTGAGTATATGTGGTTGTGTATGTACATGTGTATGTTTATATATATATATATATATATATATATATATATATATATATATATATATATATATATATATGTATGTATATATATGTATATTTATTTATTTATTTATTATATGTATATATTTTTTCTTCTTTTTTCTTCTTCCTTTTCTTCTTTTTTTGGGGGTGCCTTTAGGAGTTTTATTTTGACTTGAGGTTTTAGGGAGGGGTTTGAAGGTTATTTTTGGTAAGAGTATTGTTACTATTACTATTGCTATTAATACTACTACTACTGCTGCTGTTATTACTACTATTGCGACTACTACTACTATTATCACTGCTACTACTACAACTACTGCTGCTGCTAATGATATGTATGATGATATGTATGATTGATATATATAATAACATGCATATGATGATAATATGTAATGATAACATTCAATAATATGTTATGATAATATTCAATGATATGAAATGCAATGATAGTGATGATAATAACAGAAAAATGTTTAAGTGTATGTATGGAATAATGATAATATAAATCTGATAATGATAATATAAGACTGATAATGACAACAACATAATGACCAAGATCATAATGCCAAGCCCCTCGTTCCCAGAGAGGAAGAGCGAGATAGAAACCAAGCGCTACCCAGATATAAGTAACAGCACAGCAGTTTGTTAGCCACCTTGGGGGGGTATATACAGGGGTTTGGCGGCTCCTCATCGGGGGGGCCGGAAAATAGATACCCATGATTATGGGGGGGGGGGGGTAAATTTTTGGGTTGGCGGCTGTATCCATTTTATTGCTGTTGATATATGGAGTCTGCAATATGTATTTGATCGAAGGAAGAGAAAAGGAGTGATCATTATCATAATTACGATACTAGTGATAATATCCGTGATTATGTTTGTCCTTGATATATATAATTTTACAGAAGGAAAATAGATACCCATGATTATGTTTGTCCTTGATATATATACTTTCTCAGAAGGAAAATAGATACCCATGATTATGTTTGTCCTTGATATATCTAATTTTACAGAAGGAAAATAGATATCCATAATTATGTTTGTCCTAAATATAAATGTTTTTACAGAAGGAAAATAGATACCCATGATTATGTTTGTCGTTGATATATATAATTTCTCAGAAGGAAAATAGATACCCATGATTATGTTTGTCCTTGATATATATATATGATTTTACAGGGGGAGCAGCGGCCCTCTCCTCTACGGCCGGAGTCGCGGTTGTGGGCTCCATGTTCGGGGTCGCTGGAGCCGGACTCACCGGTAGGCCACAATGGCAGTATTAGTGTTGTTTTTATTGTTATTATTGTTGTTGTTGTTGTTGTTATTTTTATTGTTGTTATTTTTATTTTTGTTATTATTTTTATTGTTATTATTGTTGTTATTTTTACTGTTGTTGTTTTTATTGTTGTTGTTGTTGTTATGGTTCTTGTTGTTGTTGTTGTTGCTGTCTTTTTTTCTCTCTCTCTTTCTCTTTGTCTCTATTTTTCAACTTCTTTTTTATGTACTTCGTTGCCTCTTCCTTCTCTTTGTATTTCTCTTGTTTGTCATCCTCCGCTTACTTCTGCTACTGCTCCTCCTCCTCCTCCTCCTCCTCCTCCTCCTCCTCCTCCTCCTCCCCTCCTCCTCCCCTCCTCCTCCTCCTCCTCCCCTCCTCCTCCTCCTCCTCCTCCTCCTCCTCCTCCTCCTCCTCCTTCTCCTCCTCCTCCTCCTTTCTCTCCTCAATCTGTTTGTTGTTGTTGCTTGATTGACATACCTTCTATATCTGATGTTGTATTAATTATGCGTTTCATTGGGAAAGAACAAGATGTTATTCATCGCGTTTTTATGTAAAATGAATGCTCGGATAATCCTGCAGATACCCAGACGTTCATTTTCAACTCACATTCACAGATACCCACACGCTCATAGCATACCCACAGTCACAGGTGCCCCGACACTCTTATCCCACACTTATCAATATCTAGACACTCCTATCACAGCAGTACTTACAGATATCCACACACTCAGAGACACTCACACACTCACAGACACACAGACACACACTCACAGACCCCTCTTCCCCTCACACACACACACGCACTCACTCAGAGACACTCACATACTCACAGACACACTCTCACAGACACCCCCCCCCCCCCCCACACACACACACTCACTCAGAAACACTCACATACTCACAGACACTCACATACTCACAGACACTCCCACACTCATAGACACTCAAGTACTCATATCTCACCCACTCTCACCAATCACGCTTATAGATATCCACACACTCCTACCATACCCACCCACACTAGCAGATACTCACCCCCCCACACACACACACACACCCACACCCACACTCACAGACACCCACACGCTCCTACCCCACACACACCCTCCCCACCTCACCCATACACCCACACCCAACCACACTCACCCACCAATTAACTCACATCCCACCCGCACCCACACATCACATCCACCCCCCCCACCCAGACCCACCCAGACCCACCCACACACCCACACCCTACACCCAGACCCACACCCCCACCCACACCCACCCACCCCCACCCCCACCCCCACCCCCACCCCCACCCCCACCCCCACCCAAACCCACCTAACTCACCTCCCACCCGCACCCACAGGCTTCAAGATGCAGAAGCGGATAGGCGAAGTGGAGGAATTCGCGTTCGACTACCTGACCGACGGGAGCCACTTGCACATCACCATCGCCATATCCGGGTGGCTCACCAAGGAGGGCATCGCCGAGTTCAGTCTGCCGTGGAGGACGCTTTATAACTCGAGGGAGCAGGTGAGGTGGGGGGGGGTGAGGTGGGGAGGGAGGGGAGGAGGGGTGGGGAGGGGTGGGAGGGAGGTGGGGTGGGGTGGAGTGGGATGGGTGGGAATGGAGAGGAGGGGTGGAGGAAGAAGGTGGAGGTGAGGAGAGGAGTGGGGTGGGGTGTGGTGGGAGGTGGGAGGGGAGGGGAGTGTTGGGGTGGGAATGGAGGGGAGGGGTGGAGGAGGAAGGTGGAGGGAAGGGAGGTGGAAGGAAAGAGATGAGGTGGAGGGAAAGGTAGGAGGAGGTAGGTGGAGGGAAGAAGGAGGTAAGTGGAGTGAAGGAGGAGGGAGGTGGAGGGAAGGGATGGAGGAAGGAAAGAGGGGTGATGGAGGGAAATGAAGGAGGAGGTAGGTAGAGGGAAGGGAAGGAGGTAGGGGGAAGGGAAGAAGGAAAGAAAGAGGGGTGTTGGAGGGAAAGGAAGGATGAGGTAGGTGGAGGGGAAGGAGGGAGGTGGAGGGAAGGAAAGACGGAAAGGAAGAGGGAAAGAGGGGTGATGGAGGGAAAGGAAGGAGGAGGTAGGTGGAGGGAAGGAAGCTGATTCACCAAAAAGGGCATTGTGGATTTAGGTTTCATTTTATTATTCGAGGAAGCAGATAATAAGGAGGGAAGGGAAGGTGGAAGGAGGTGGAGGCAAGGGATGGAGGAATAGGGTGGAGGATGGGATTGGTAGGATGGAAGAGGGAAGACAGGTTGGGCATGAGGGAGGGTGGGGGACAGAGGAGGGGTCAGAGAAATGGCATTGTGGGTGGGGAGAACTTAGGGTGTCATGGTGTGTTGGGGAAATACAATTAGTTGAGTTGGTTGAGAGAAAAAGATGAGAGAGAGAAATGTAGGAAGAAATGAACAAGAATAATGTAACTTTGATAAGTTTGTTGAAAAAGGGGTATATCATGATGAGTCACAGAGTCAGTGAATGAATAAGTGAATGAGTGAGTGAGACTGCATGATCATCTGTTCCGGTCAGTAACTCGCAGCATACAATCTTGTTTGCATTAATATAACCACATTCAACTCTTAGCCAAAATATGTTTTATCCTCACATGTCTAACTAAAGTTGCTAAATCACAACTAACTAGAAATCCTAAACTCATCCACACCCATCTAACTAAAACCACCAAGCACAACTAACCCAAGATTCTTAACTCATCCTCACCATCCAACAAAAGTCATCGAAATCTCGACTAACCAATTATTCTTCACTCACTCTCTCTTTGTCTAACAAAAAACACTAATGGCAATCAGCATTAACAATTTACTTACCTTCCCTTATCCAACTAAAAACACTAATCTCGACATGTATTATTTCAGTACACGCTACGATACGAGTCACAGTACCTACTCGAGCTGGGTCAAGCCATGGACTACCTCCTCCAGTTTGCTCTTTCCATGGCAGTCCAGGAGACTCTCAAGTACACAATTCTTGCTGGTGAGTGTTGTGGTTTAGGGGTTTTGGTCCCTTTGGTTTGGTATTATGAGTTGTAATGACGGGGTTTAGTCTATTGTTTTATTTATTTTGTATATGGGAGAGAGCATAGAGGAACAAGTGAGGTTTTTCAGATTTGTTGAGTAAAGGGGAGAATAGTAAATCTGAAAGGATAGTGTTTCTCTTTATTTTCTTCAAGAACATAAGGACACTGCTGTAGAATGTCAGTAACTTGTAAACACTTCAGACAAGTTTTGTTATTTTTACTATGCTATTTCAGATACATCAATAATGCTCCATCTCTCTTCCAGGTATTATTTCAGCAATCACATGGCCTGCTTCCCTCCTCACTCTGGCCTCAGTGATCGACAACCCTTGGGGAGTCTGCTGCCGGAGATCAGCAGAAGTAGGACGTCAGTTGGCAGAGGTCCTTGTCCAGAGACAGCACGGCAAACGCCCTGTGACCCTAATAGGTTTCTCTCTTGGGGCGAGAGTCATATACTATTGTCTTCAGGTAGGTTTGGATGCTATAGGAATGTATGCTTAAAGATTTTTTTCATGGTTGTTTGATAGCATAGATAATTCAGTCACTTATTTTTTCTAGATTTAGTTCATGTTCTGTGTGAATATTGGGTTGTTTGTATTTACAAAATTCCTAATTCTTGAGAAAATTGTTAAGGTAATCACATGTTTCAGAAAAAAAAAATCATTACTCCTTCTCTTGTAGTAGTTGGTGACTACTGTATTACTGTATCATTATAATCTTGTTTGGAGATTATCATTATTTGATGTGAATTTGAGTTCACTGCTTATCAACAGGAACTCTGTAAGCGAAAAGGGAGTGCAGGAATTATACAAGATGCCATATTCTTAGGAGCTCCTGTGCCTGGCTACAGCGCCGATTGGAAGGAATTTCGTTAGTATATTTGAACTTTTTTAATCTAGCTGCTTGAAATAGAATACACGTTAACTTTGGAATTGCATTTGGTATCAGTTACAAAAGATGAGCTTTGAGTAATCAAAACAAAAGTATGGTTGAAAATTTTATGAATTAAAAAAGCAAATGGACCATCGAATAAACTACACATGTTAAATTGTAAAGTAAAGATGATTCCATGACCAAAGTACAACCATGTGAGAAACCATCCATAAACAAAGCCAAAACTTTTTTCCAAAAAGGGCACAACCCAATTAAGTGAGAGGCCATTAACAAACAAAACCAAAATACTCCCCCCCCCAAAAAAAAAAAAAATAATAATAATAGTAAAAAAAAAAAACACCTCCCCCCCTAATAGAAAATGAATAAATGAATGAAAAAACACAAGGAAAATAACAATAAAGCTAAGATAAATAGATAAAGGATCGAAAACATTACCACACAGGCAACATCGTCTCTGGAAGAATCATCAACGGTTATTGCCAAGGAGACTGGCTGCTGAGGTTCCTGTATCGATCCTCGACTGGCACCATGAAGATCGCTGGCCTGATGCCCATCGACTGGCAAGATCGAAGGATGTTCAATTTTGATCTCTCGGACATTGTTACTGGTAGGTGACTTATTTTCTTTCTTTCTTTCTTTTTTTTTGTGGAGGTGGGGGTTGTTGTGTGCATGTGTATGTGTGGGTGTTTGTGTGTGTGTGTGTGTGTGTGTGTGTGTGTGTGTGTGTGTGTGTGTGTGTGTGTGTGTGTGTGTGTGTGTGTGTGTGTGTGTGTGTGTGTGTGTGTGTGTGTGTGTGTGTGTGTGTGTGTGTGTGTGAGTGTGTGTGTGTGCATGCGCATTTGGGGGGAGTGCTAGTGTAAGTACATGTACATGTGTGTGTGTGTGTGTATTTGCATTCCTACAACTGCAGTATGATTTGCAAGAATTTTTCCTTCATAAATTATCATATCTAATATCTCTGTTGAACATTAAGAACAGTAATAAGCAAAAAATAATATATGTATTGCTCCTGTCTGCTAGGACAGTGATTTTTTTCTAGGCTTTATTGATATATATGACTTCTTCTTTTTTAAATAAAGAACATGAATGAATCTTGTAGTCTATAGAAAATTACTTTCCATCTCATGTT
Source organism: Penaeus japonicus (assembly GCF_977035675.1). Classification (NCBI taxonomy): domain Eukaryota; kingdom Metazoa; phylum Arthropoda; class Malacostraca; order Decapoda; family Penaeidae; genus Penaeus; species Penaeus japonicus. Next base: position 23,245,519 of record NW_028234441.1, read on the forward strand.
ATTTACTAGATCTGATTGTCAGCAGATCATACTTGTTAGCTATTACACACTTGCAACATTTTTATTTTATTGTTTTTAATCCTTTTATCATTTACCAACTTACTCTTTATCCCTTTTGGTTTTATGGTCATCCTTTTGGTCGTACTCACATTTTATTAGTGTCCTTATTTTTAAAGACTACTTTCACTCGTATCTTTCCTTCTTATGTGCCATTTTTGTATATTAATTTTTAAATTAAAGTCTTTTGAATTTATATTTAGAGTATATCATGTCAACAGGTCACATGGACTATGCCAAGAAGATGGATGTAATTCTCCGGTTATTAGGAATCCGCACGCGTGACCCCATGACTGAGAACGACCCCAGAGTCAAGAAGAGTGCGTCAGATTATCCAGGGTTTATGTCTTTGCACGGAAAAATGGCAAGTAGCAATACATGTCTACATTTTTTTCCTGTTTTTTATATGCTCTGCTTTACATTTGCAATGCATTGTAGTTATATCCCCTTTAAAAGCTTTTGACAATATGTACAAAAGATTAAATCCCCTCTTTTAAACTGTTAACAGTAGCAGTGTTTACTGAAGAAAATGTTTTGAGAGTTTTTTAAATATCAATGAAAATATATGGTGAGGTAAAGCCATCCTTTTGGTAGCTTATTTTTCACATGATTTGGTAGCAAGTGTATTATCTATGGGGCTTATGATTACATATAATTTTTTCATTCACTCTACCTCTTTTGGAATATATATGATACTGTTAAATAAGATAAGAAATAAATTGAACATCTTTCCTCTACCATACAGGAGTCCTCAGGTCTTCGTACCTCAAGCTCGGACAGCAGGCTCCTCTGTGGCCGAGATGCTCCGCTAGCGAGGGCCTACTCCTCCGATGACCTCCTCCTTCCAAGGGCCACCTCCTCTCAGCTCAGCAAGTCAAGTGCTGAGGACATCTCTACCCTCAGAACATTCTCCTCCACAGACCTCAGCAGCAAGGACATGTCTTTGAGTGGCGATATTGGCCCCCAGAAGCCCTTTGTCCGGGACCTGCCCAGGGGAAGGACACTCTCGTCAAGTAACCTCCTTGTTGGCAACAGGCTCTCGTCTTCCTCCTCCTCATCAAGTGACCAAGTCCTGGGGGACGACAAAATGCAGCCAAGGTCCAAAAGCTCTTACTTCACTGACATGTTCTCAAGGAAGCCGCCCCCTGCGAGCTCCAAAGAACAGAAACAGACTCTTGCTCAGGATATGTTTAAGCGAAGGACCGTCTCGTCTGGTAATCTGTTCCCAGTCAGAGGCGGTCTGTCTAATCGAGAATTCCAGCGATCGAATTCTCAGGAACAGTCCAAACAATCCCTGTTTCAAATATTTTCCAAAAAGCAGGAACGGATTGAGGAAGATAGCCCGTGATTCAGTATGTATGTACGTACACTATATTCTTATATTCCATACTTCTTATTCCCATTAATCTTTTTCTTTCATTCTTTTTAATGTTTTAAGTTTTACCATTTTCTAAAAGTGAAGTATTAGGATATATGTTTTAGATACAAAAAAAGAATACCAGTTACAAAATATATTAGGGTCTAGTAAAGGAGTCCTATAAACTATTTTACACCCACTTTCAAATTGTTTTACTTGGAATAAAGTCTTTATTACTATCCTCAGTTTTTTCTTATCAAGAGAGAGGTGTACTTGGTAGTTTGGTGATGACTGATAACGTGAACAAGTTGGTGATGATAACTTATAGATAATTGACAGGTTTGTGATGATGATTACTTGAAATACAAGTGTTAATTGAACATGTTGCATTCAGCCTGTCATCACTAACCTTTCAAGTGCATCATTGCCTTGATAGAAAAAAAACTTGAGTCTTTACATATCTGCAATGAATGATAGCATAATCAAAAATACGACTTATCTATCAAGAAAGACTCAAATAAATGGATGATAATTTACGAAACATTGTTAACCCTTCCGAGACGGGTGGTGCCATATCTTAAGGTATTCAGCCTTTATCTTGCATCTTAATATGATGTGTATTCTATTACTTTCAAGACTTGTGGTATGAAATGTGAGTCTAGATAGTATATATTAACAAAGTGATAATAATTAGCAGTTAACTAAATGAATACATAGCTTTAAATTTCAAAAAAGAAAAAATGCAGTATGAAAATAATCCAACTCGTGAAAATGCCCATCACAGAAGGGCTAATGATGGGAACCTTATGCAAAGCTCAAATTGATATCATTTTCATTATTATTTACAGATATTATCATTATTATACCTTTTTTTAGGTGGGAGGAGGTACAGTAGGGTCATAGAGTAACTGAATTGGCTTGTTAATAAATTACAGTTGTTATGTAATGTATCTTTATTTATTGTTAGTTGAACTTGCATAGAGATTCACTTGAATATCCTTTTTTTTAGTGGTTTTGTTCTTAGTTTATAAAGGATTAGTGTTTCAGTTATGGTTTGGTATTAGATTTTAAGTTTTATACGAAAGTGGAAAGATGTAATGATTGATTTGATTGATTTTCTTTCTCACTTTAATTCCCTTAAACATTTTTCTTTATATACTATGGATATTTCAACAGTCACTCAGCAATTTTTATTTGCTTTCAATAGCTGAAGATGTGAATACATTCCGAGAAATCACAGACATATTTACCTTTATCATCAGGGTGAAAAAAATATATTGATGACATGAACTAGACAGTCTTCAAAGAAAATGATATTTCAAGAATTTAAAAAGAAAATATCTGGTTGCAGAACTCTGGTTTCAAGACAATAAACAGACTTTAATAGAATATCAGCTTATTCAAGATTCTTACACAGAATCTCTTCCTAGATATGGGATGTCAGAGTAATAGTTCCAGTAATGATAAAAGATTTATTCATAAGAATATATATGATAAGCTTTATTTAGCTTTTGTACAATCAGAGGAAATAGGAATGAAGAGACGTAAAAAAGGAAAGAGAAGAAAGAATGAGAGACAAAAGTAAAAAGAAAAAGTATATTTATGTATAAAATTAATGAACTATTATTGATATTTCATAGGCAGTGATAATGTTCTGTTCAATGCGAGTACTAATGTCATGGTCATTATAGTCGTTAAAAGTTTATTTCATATGACCAATACGTAAGTTTCAATCACTTACACTTTTCATGATCATGGGTTACAGAATCACAGTATGAAGGGCTTAATTATGGTAGGACACAGGATAAGATGCATGTTCCTACTGTAAGATATATCATGCAAAATGCACAAGTTTGGATTATTAGAAAGTAATTATATATATATATATCTATATTGTTTGAAGGGAATGGCAAAACTGCCGAATCATGTTTTGTATGGATATCTATTCTCTTAATAGTAGAATTTATATAATAGTTCTTTGATTGTAACATGTTTATTATTTTTTTAGGGAAACTAGATCCCATGTTGATATGAAAAAAAAAAGGCTTGTGTGTGTGTATATATACAAAATAACATCAATTTATTTATCTACCAAATGAACAATCATACATACATATAACACAAAATATATGTATTAAACCGAAAAAAGTAAAAAAAAAAGAAAAAAGTAAATAAAATGAATACACTGCTATATTTTTAGGTGCTTCAATCATCTGCTGTTATACAATGAGAACTCACAGAATATTGAGCATTTCCTATACCATTTCAACAGGATATGTTTGGTATATGAATTCTTTATTGAACAGCCTTTCAGAACCCCAACAAATGATATTTTAGATGCTTAACCTAGCTGCTGTAGTTCCTATGCATAATATATATATATGTATACATATATATAAATAATTAACGTCCACTAGACACTAATGTCGAAGCCTATGCTCACAGCACGTTTTAGATTAGTTCAATTTTTCCCTCATTATTGTCCCCCATTTTTTTTTTTTTTTTTAATCTTCATCGTTCACAATGCTGCTGTCAGGGAACTTGTGATACGTAGCAGTTGAAGAGGCGCTACAACTCCGTGCCAATGGATATTTCCCTTTGTGTTGTTTCGTGTTCGAAGGTTCGGAAAAGAGTCGCTGTTTTCCTTTAATTCTCTCGATTGAAATGTGATACAGGAAGAGTATAAGCAAGCTAATGTGCCCTGATGTAAGTTGTTGTTATTTATGTTTTGTAGGTTGTTTTCTTGGTAAGGCCATTTTCATATTCATTGTCATGTGAGGCTTGTTCTGTTAGTGAAAAGAATGAAGTTTACTGTTTAATGTATATAGCTACTTACAGGGTGTTGATCATTTACACTAAATAATGAAATTTGATTTGTCTTAATCATAAACGTGAAAATGCATTGTGAATTTAAGCACAATACTTCCTTACCAATATGCAGGTGTATTAACCTTTATGCTTATGTAAAGAGGCAATGTTCAGTTCATCTACTACTTAATTCTGATGTAAAAGATGTACACACATATGCAACTGTTTGCTTATATTCCATCCATACGATTTTTGTTAAACTGTAATGCACTAGTTAGTAAGTACAACTGTATATTATTTGGATTTCATTTAAATGTCTTTTGATATACGTTTTGCACCAGGTTTTATAATCTGTGAGCCACCATGTTTGTATTTATCCGAACTTCATGTTACAGAATATCAGGAAAGCATAAAAACATGATTATCTGGTTTTCGACCAGGTTTCAACACGGAAATACAAACGAATGATGGCTGGCGGTAAAACCTTCAACAAGAGCAGGTTGACATGCTGTCTTGTGAGGAACGGGACAGCTAAACATGTTGTTCTGTAGTATAAGCTGTACATGTCACTTATCTGCTCTGTACCTATTAGGGAGGAAAGCGTGTGTGAAAAGCACTGCAGGTGTACTGATAGAGTAGTATCTACAGTGCATAGGTGTAGAGAGTTATAGTGTGTGTGCTTGTTAACAGTTCAGGATGCAGTACCTTGCAGGTGTGTGAGTATATGTTTGTGAGTGATTGTTACTCAATTAAGGTTTTATTAGTTCACAAATATACTTTATATGTGTCTGGGAACCTCCCTCAACTCTATGGTGTAAAACTGCTTAAAATTGTTAATCCTTTAAAAGTCTTCATATTGTTTTCATGTTATATATATTTTAGGCTTCCATTTAAGTGAAAATATGTATATAGGAGTAAATGTTACTAAAAATACTGTTATATATTAAAATAAAAAGAACATGTTTTATGAAAATATTATATAGATGAAAGTTTGTATTCAGATTATTTGCTTTATATATAAAATCTATTTTGCCTATGAATATAGATCTAGCAACTTTTACATTTGTGGGTCACCATAGAGACCCTAAAAGTCCATGTAAACATACATAACTCCCGCAACATCATATAATGTAAGATATAGCATACAGCAGTATTTAATGTTGAACCACATATCACTGTATATTGAGCACTTCATATCAAAACCTGACTCTCAGCTACCTGTACCTTAAGAAACGTGAAAGTCCTCGTGGAAACAGAAGCAGTGTCTTTCAAGCAGACTGTACCAAAGTGGCTTGACAACCGGTAACAAAATGCTGACGAAAGGAATATATATATCGTAGTGTACACTCAAAGATTTGCAGAATAACAAAGGAGCACAGGTATTGAGGGTTACTGTGTAGCGTATTAGATTTACTAGAAAAAGCCTTGTTCTTCACAATGTCTCTTGGTGTGATGTTATTGGGCTGCACCGAGTGTTGTATATGTGTCATGCACATACTGTAGATAAGTTCTGCACTATTATCATGTAAATGTACAAAAAATAGGAAAAAAAAATTGATGCTTCTTGTGAATATTTAGTTTTCTATTTACTTGGCATCATCACTGTTTTTTGGTTTTGTTTTTTCATATTCACTTCACTGAAATGAAATCTTACATTCAGTTAAGTGATGTTAGAAAGGACGTTTTTATTTTCTCCGCTTGTGTTTGACCCAGTCAGTCAGTGTATGCTACGGTACTAACTGATATCAAAATAGTTGTCTTTTTGCTTCAGAAGCCAAGTTTTGACCTTTTCATTTCTACATTGGTTTGAGGTTTGGTTAGAAGAGTCATAACAAATACTAAGGATTTTTTTTTTTTTAATCAACAGTCATATCACTTAGAGCCTTATTACCCTCATCTTGAAATGCTTTTTTCTTAAGAGAAAGTGTAATTACAAACTGTATTTTACTATTTGCTTCTTTTTCAAGGGACTTCCATATCATGCTATATTTTAAATCTTCAAAGTTTTTTAAATACTTAAAACTTTTTTATTCTCAATGAGACTATTAGAGGAGTCATTACTGGGTATGTTTTATTCTCTCAAATATGAAATATTTGCAAGAGATGTATTTCGATTTTTACACTCGGTATATAGTCCGTTTCAACTTGTTAAATAATGTAATTCTAAAGTGTGTTTTTTTTATTTCAAAACAGATTACCTCTGCATAGTTGTGTTGTGATAACCACTATTTCCTAAAGATCAAGTTAATGTTACAAGTTTTATTGCAAAAGATGTAATGAAATTACATTTTTTCCAAAGACTGAATACGAGGATGTTTTTATTATACACAATTATCTCCATAAAGAAGGGTTCTGTTCATCAGAACATACAGTGATACAAAATCTCAAAAGAGAGATTCTTATTAGGAAATTGATAATATATATTAGGGAATTAGTTACATATTTTATTATTGGCAGTTTTGCGACATTACTCTCTTATTTAATTTTTTAGTTCAATAAAATGTACCTAAAAAATATGTTTTCTTATTCAACCTGTTTGGCATGAGATAAAATTTACGGGGCTGAAATTTCTGATAACCATATTAATAGAGATAAAGTTGATATTCTTCTCATTTGGATATTATCAATAAAAATTACGAAAGTATGAAGGCAAGTAATCAAGCAAATGAGTTACTGACTTTTCTATCAACTAAAAGGTAAAGACACTCAGTTCTCTACCTCCTTCGTTCCATGAATGAACTGTCATGAAATATTTTATGGACAGTTTCCAAAGGACAAACATAATCTATGTGTAATAGGCGGCGATGTAAATTGATATATATTTTTTTTTCTGTTACAATAAGATTTCATTGTGAGCAATACGTTTATTTTCTTATGAAAACACATTGACATTAAATGTAGTTGCCTTTTCGAAAGCTTGAGATTTATCTAACTTAGATGAGGCTACATGTGATAAATCATCAGATCTTTAGTTATATCAACACAAACCTGCAGTGCAACTTGTCAACAACGAAATGATTCGGCTGAGGCCACATGATGGGGAATGTGAATATCATGAAAGTAACAACGTCTTGAAATGAACAAAAAACATTTCTAATATCAATCAAACAAAAAAGTGTTGACGTAATGATCATAAGATATCTTGGTACGAAAAAGAAAGACATCTTCCAAGCAAGCACACACTGAGAAGGAACTAAGTCGGGGAGTGAGGGGGCTTCTCTTCAGCACTAATATTTCATATAAAGATAAATGGTATTATAGATGTAATAGAGAAAATTGTGGTGAGTCACCGCTCGTGATATCCATATACACTACATGGACAACCACTATTATCTGTTGTCTTGACTAATGATACCCTATATTCATTGTCCTGATTACGCCCTGTTTTTCTTGTCATCTCTAGTCCACTGGGTTTCCCTCTGTACTGAGACAATACAATAGTATATATGATCATAAATAAGCATACATAACATATATGCGGAAGCAATGACTATGTGGATACACTCACATACTATGACATTCCAGCACGAGTCTTTAAGGACGGAGCTTTCAGGACAGACTCCCTGACCCCGAGGCGTCACTGCCATACGTCGGTCTAACAGGTCAGTTCATCTGACCTCGTCCTGGGCATGCTGATCGCGTGATTGACACACACAAGTGATCACGTGGTGGCGTGGACATGCCCTCGTGCACGCACAAACATCCATACGGAAATGTCCGCTGTTACATGAGGACATACTAAGTAGTTGATGCATTGGGGATTGAGGGCCCTCCCCTTGTAATATATATATATATACATATATATATATACACATATATATATATATATATATATATATAAATATATATATA
>NW_028234441.1:23261092-23266092 GCF_977035675.1 Penaeus japonicus
GAAAATATCCCTCCCTCTCCAGGTTGCGGCGAAAATATCCCTCCCTCTCCAGGTTGCGGTGAAAATATCCTTCCCTCTCCAGGTTGCGGTGAAAATATCCTTCCCTCTCCAGGTTGCGGTGAAAATATCCTTCCCTCTCCAGGTTGCGGTGAAAATATCCTTCCCTCTCCAGGTTGCGGTGAAAATATCCTTCCCTCTCCAGGTTGCGGTGAAAATATCCCTCCTCCTCGAGGTTTCAAAATCGGACAGCTCCTTTTCTTAGAAGGCGCCAAACGGGAATATTTTCCACCTCGAAGCGTCTCGCGGCTTTTCTCGACGCCAGACCTGAGAGATTCTATTGCAACCTTCTTAGGCTACAAGAGTACTCAAATCACGCTCCTTTGGCACCAAGGACAAGGACGGCATCACCTTGCAGCGTTTCCAAGGCCTGCAACATACACACTCGAAGCACATCCTATCCTTGGACCACGACACCAGGGCTCTGAATCCATTCATGCTGAACAAGGCCCTGCAAGAGATCAATTCAATTTGGCATTGGCTTTCGCTGGCCGTGTTGTCTAGTGACGTACTCCTGGCTTCTGCTCTGAGGCTTCAGTCACTCTCTTCTTTGAATCCGTGTTCACACTGGAACCCAATACAAGCAACCGTTACAAGAACACAGCGCTTTCCGGTCACACACGGATTATTTGTTCTTCAGTGTTGTAATCAGTAGGTGATAATGAAGTACTGATAACGTAATGATTAGCGAAGTACTGATAACTTATTGAATTAGCGAAGTATTGATGACGTATTAGATTAGTGAAGTAGAGACAACGTACTAATTAGCGAAATACAGACAACGTAATAATTACTACAAATAATGTACTAATTAGCAAAGTACTGGTAAGCTAATTCGAAGAGTATGTCACGTGACTTTATTTCCTCCAGAAGAGGACTATCCCTTGCAAAGACAAATTGCATCAAAACAATTGACTGAAACTCATGGTGAAATATGAATAGATAAATACATATTCAGTGCCGACCATATCAACTTGTAGTACAATGCATCATATCTATTTACGGAAGATGAATCATATAAGAGGAGAAGATTCATAATATTCGGAACGTTATATATCTAGAATCATAGAATTTATTTCCATGTCTCTGTTCGGTTGTAGCAATTTCATTCCCGGCAACTCCTTTTTTTCCCCAACATTTTGCAGAACACGAGAACTAGGAGCAGAAATTGCGAAAAATTTTGATCGCGGCGACCTCCAGTTACGAATTCTTGAAACGGCTGTAAATATATGCTAATGTGACCACGGCTTTATAATCGGGAGAACCAAATGCGATTCTCGGTTACTATCCCACAGGAATGCAGACATCTCACGGCAAGAACAGTTCCGTTCCTGAGTTTCTAAGGCGATCGAGCGATAGACTTTCACCGTTTTTGAAGTCTTACGAGTGTCAGTCATAGGTCTAGCGGTTGGGTCCATCGAAGACAAGAAGCCTTCTTTTAGAAAAGCCTTAATTAAAGATATGGTGCCCAATATTATTGCTAGTGTCAAAACCTATCCTTAAAACGGATATGATTTCAATGACATTAAAAGTCAAACTATCTGTGTAAACGTGTAATTTATACACCTAGATAATACTATGGAGTCCGAAGACACTCACAAAGACTTGATGCTACTCGGCCTCAAGCCAGAGTAGGCGCGATGCAGCTCGTCATTTCTCGGGACCCCGAAACGCGCTTCGATATGTCTGAAACTTGTTCCAGACGGGTTTTCTGGCTGAGAAAACCCGGTGTTATAATTTGGACCAAACTTTCCTATTTCCTATATTTGGACCAAACTTTCTATGTTTTCCATACTGAAACCAGTAATACATTCATACATCCATATGTGTACTTATCTATCTAACTGTCTATCTATCTATCTAACTGTCTATCTATATATTTATCTAACTGTTTATCTATCTATCTATCGAACTGTTTATCTATCTATTTATCAATTTATCTACACATTTACACTGATATATGTACAATTTCACATTTTGCAATTCATTTACATGCTCTGAATGAAGATTTACGAATAAAAAAGCCTTTAAATGATAGCAATACTTATGAACACAAGAGCCAAGACGATAAAAATACAAACACAGGAACTGTAGCTTCATTTTGTAAAGTAAGGTAAAAGATTGTTTCTCTAATTCTCTCTAATTCTCTCTAATTCTCTCTAATTCTCTCTAGCTTGTGTTTGTGTTTGGGATTGTGTGTGTGTTGCAGTAATGATAATGATAATGTTAGCGATGATAATGATGATTATAATAATGATAATAACAGCGATGATAATGATGATAATGATTATGAGTGATAATGTTAATGATGGTAATGATACGCAATAATGATAATGATGATAATAATAATAATAATGATAGTAATAGTAATAAAATCATGATAATGATAATGATAATGATGATAATGTTGATAATAAAAATGATAGTGATAATAGTAATAACAATTCAGATAATTACTACTAATACTAATAACAATAACAATGATAACAACAATGATAACAATAATGATATCAATAACAAAAAAAATATATATATTGATGACAATAATGATAAATATAATAATGATAAATATGATAACGACAATAATGATAATGATGGTAAAGGTAATGATGATATTAATAATGATCATAGTAAAAGATAAATAATACTTATGATGATAAGAGCAATGATAATTGTTATTATCCTTATTGTTATAATGATTATGATTACGATAGTAATGCCAATAACAATAGTAATAATGATCATGAAAACAACTTTTATGATCATGATGATGATAATGATCGCAGTTGAGTAGCAGTAATAGTGACCATGACAATGATGATAATAATTATAGTCATGATTATATAAAAAATAGTAAAAATGATAATGATACTAATGATGATGACAATAGTTGTGATAAGAATGGTAACAATAATAACAATGATAATGATAATGATGATGATAACAATGATAGTAATTGTAATAATGGTTATGGTAATGATAATAAAAAGAATAATAAAGACAATAATAATCGTTATCATGATGATAATGCTAATAATTGTAAGAACAATAGTAATGATAATACTAATAACAATGATAATAATTGTGATAATGATAATGATGATAACAATAATGATAATAATAAGAGTAATGATAATGATGATTATGATAATAATCATAGTGGCAATAAAGAAAATGATAATAATGATAGCGATAATGATAATGATAATAATGATAACAATCACAATAATAACAATGATATAAATTATGTTGATAAGAAGAAATTATAGTAATAACAACAATAATGAAAATAGTAATGATAATAATGACAATAGTAATAACCATAAATCAAACTCAACTCATCTGATTAAATTCATTATTCTTTATCATCACATTCAGTTTATTCATACTCCTTATACAATGAAAAGCTTGACAGGAATAAAGAAAGAGTTTTTTAAAAAGCCATCGAAAATGACAACAAATTTTCATTGATGACCTGGTCATGATTTTCTTTCTCTTTTAAAGTATTCAATATTTTCCTTGACAATGAAATATATAAATGTGATTTTATTTCTCAATCTGCACTCAATCACGTAAGCTTTGGCGATTTGGATCAACAGCTGGTAACTCATGGGGACTTTTTATCAGTATTTCTAGTATGCTAAGGAATGTGCAGTACTGAAATTGATGATTAAGAATGAATATGAATTGATATAGATGATAAAATTCGTCAAATAAGTACAAATATTAAAAATAACTAAATGATAGGCATTATTTCGCGTAGCCTCTGAAAATTCCTTTGAACATCCTTTGAGGGTCACGTACCCAGTCTGGTAGCTTCTGATTTATATCATCTTAATCTCAGCTAATCATCAACCTTGTGTATCTGAAGCTGTTTCCGCCCTATCAGATATGCCGCGAGGACGGTACCCTCACAAGAACAGCTTGACGCGATTTTCAGTTGCCAAAATTATCAATAGTTGTTTGATTGCAGCACGGATCATTGTCTATTGGGTAAGGGTATGGGCAATTGGGTATTCTGATGGTTTGATCATGAAATTCATTCGATGATGGGTTTGCAACACTCTCTGGGAACGCTTGCTCGTGTGGACGTAGCTATGCAATGATTCGGTATTATGTGCAATTATTCATTCACGATTGCAACCAGAACAATATCTCTCTGAATAACTTTGACAATCAAAGCAATTGCGTCTTTTTTTTTTGGGGGGGTGGGGGTGGGGGGTTGGGGGAGGGTGATAGAATATTGCGATAACAGTCCCAATTCCGGAAAAGAAAGAGAAAAGAAAGAGAAAAGTGATCACTATTTTTAGAGCAATCGTTTGTCGACACGTATTCTCCATCTTTTGTTGCTCTTCTACCAAACTATTGTCCATATTTTCAGGATTTTTTTTCCCCTTCTATTTGGCTTTTGTTTTTTTGTCGATATCGGGCCTCCAGGGAGATCGAAGTGGCGTCCATTTTTCTCTCTTTCTTTTTTGGAATCGAAAATATATTCTTGGTTTTGTGTTTTTCTTTTCTTCCGCCATGTTTTTTTTTTATTATTATTGTTCATGCGATTTTTCCTTCTTTCGTAATTGCTATTTCGTTTGTCCCTAATGATCTTTTGTGTTTGGTATGTCTGCATGATGAGTGTGTTGATTAGAATAGTTAATTATTTTGACCGTAGTTTCCTCTGTCGAACCCAACTCTTAATGGCGTTTTAAGATTTCATAAATTGTAATTCAAATTTATATTTCTCTGGGGGAGAGTGTGCGAGCGGTTTATCTAATGATGACAAAGACGAAACAAAACGTAATGGTAAACATGCAGTTATGATAATGCAAACTGTTGTAAAAAAAAACAATAACAACAAAAAACAGATGGTACAGTATTGCGTCGAGGGTTCAGAGCATAAAGCCTATTGTGATAAGAGAGTTGTATAGCGCTGGTACAAAGTCGAGTTA
>NW_028234441.1:23273592-23276092 GCF_977035675.1 Penaeus japonicus
CGTTTTTTGTTTTTGTTTATGAGTGAGTGGGGTTCTTTGTTTATTTTGGTATTTACGTTTTTACAGTTGCGTTTTTTTTCGAGTTTGCGTTTACTCTGTTTATTGGTAATTTAGTCGAGTGATGCAAAGTTGAATGAATTGTCGAGCATGAGATCCGTGGCTCATTTCCTTCACCTGGTGGTGCCGAACATGTCCTACGACGAGATCCTGAGAAAGATCAACGCTCCTTCAGCGACTCCCGAAGAGATTCTGAGCAACCTGAAGAAGGCGGAGGACGCACTCGAGCTGACCTCCGAGGACGACCTCATCCTCATGCAAAGGCGAGCGAAGCTGGGCGTTCTCTCGGCCGAGATCGTGGCTCGCAGGATGGGCGGGCAGGCGGTCCAAGGGGCGTGGGAGAACATCCTGCTGGCCAGCGTCACTTCGGTCGGGCACTGGGACCCCGGGTGCCATAGTCCCATCCTGCAGTCCTATTGCCTCAAGGCGTGGCTGGCGGAGGCGCTGGCGAGGAGGGATCGGTGTCCCAACAACAACCTGCGTCTGCAGCTGCTGCGGTTCCTGGAGATGTGGAGCGACGTGGACTTCAAGGACTTCGGCGAGAAGGTGATCGAGGGCGTGGTGTCCCTGGGCGCCTGCCTGCGGGTGGAGCACCTCATCCCCGGCTTCTACTCCAGCCTGACGCCGCCTCTCACCAACGTCCTTCAGCGACTGCAGAGGACGGGCTTCCTGGAAACCCTGGGCGTGAGGGCGCGCTCGCAGCTCAAGGACCTCCTGGTCGGGGCGGAGGCCAGGTGGCTGGGCGTGATGGTGGAGCTGTGCGCGCAGATGGCGGAGGTGGCGGGGGCCTCGCGCGGTGCTGACGACAGGCACGCCCTCATGACGCTCATGATGCTCGACCGGTCCGTCCGGATCCTGCAGATCCTGACGAGCTCGGACTCCGTCAGGTCGGCCTTCGCGCGGCCCGGATTGTCGCAGGTGTTCGCCGCCGCGCTGGTTCGCGTGACGCGGATGGCCGTGGGCGACGCGAGGGCCCTCCACGACACGGACCAGGTGCGCTACAAGGACATCCTCTACAAGGTCAACAAGATCCTCACGTCGTTCAGGTCGGCGGGGGTCCAGGGCCGCCATGCCGTCCGCGAGGTCCTCCGGCGAGACCACGCCATCCACGTTTCTCGCGTCGCCGCCAAGTTGGCTGAGATCGGTCTGTGTCTCCCCGACCTCCCGACACCCGACGCCGGCGCGGAGGACGACGAGGCGGAATCCCAGTGTCCGGAGGAGTTCGTGGACAGCGTGACCCAGGACGTGATGGAGGCGCCGGTGAGACTCGGGTCCTCCGGGATGGTGGTGGACGAAGCCACACTCATCTACCTGCAGCTCCTGAAGCCCCTGGACCCTTTCACGCGGCGCCCCTTGGCACAGGACACGCACACGAGGCTGCCGCAGCTGCAGGAGAGACTGAGGGCGTGGAGACTCGACTGCTCGAGAAGAAGAGAAGGAACAGGCAATAAACAGTGAAGGAAAAAAAATAAGCCTTGCATGGCACTTGATTACGCTTTATTATGTATATAGTGAGAATATCTCTAGTTTCTATTTAAGGAATAGTATCATAATTGTTTTTTAGGAAATAAAACGGATGGCGAGCACGCAATAAAGAGCATTTGTTTCATTACCTGACTGTGAAGAATTTATCGGAAATAACAATTGTTTGATGAATACCCGTATATGTCTTTGATGTCTGATACACTGCACAAAAGGTACGAATGATAATGGGTAATTTAACAAGATTTCCAACTGACACGTTTTGATGTAGCATCTTCATAGCAATTAACGATTTTTATCACAAGGTAATTTATCTGTACAAGCACCCGTACACGCACAAATAACATAAACACACACACACACACACAGTACACACACACTTTTCTCTTCCAACTGCAATGGCTTGGCCGCAACATTGATAAAAATGTTTTGTGCAACGAAAGGCTTTCAAAAGTGGAGATAAAAGGATTCCACTTTTTTTTTTAGCGTTCATTCAGTGGGGATGTTTGATTTAACAAATATAAAACCTTTTGCATGGAATAGGTTGTTTAAAAGTGTTGTTAATGGCAGCGGTGGGGACACACGCATGCACGCACACACATGAATAGACAAAAAGGAGGGAGGTAGACATGTATATTGATGAGTGTATTGATACAAAAAGGTAGAGATAGATGTTACGCTGATAGATAAGGAGAGAGAAGAGTGTGTAGATGGATTGATTGATAGATGGTAGATAGGGATTTAACGATGTAATCAAATCATTGAAAGAAAGAAAGAGGGAGTGAGAGAGAGAGAGAGAGCAAGAATGAAAGAAAGAGAGAGAGAGAGCAAGAACGAAAGAAAGAGAAAGAGAGAGAGAGAGAGCAAGAATGAAAGAAAAGAGAGAGAGAGAGAGCAAGAACGAAAGAAAGAGAGAGAAAGAGAGAGAGAGAGAGCAAGAATGAAAGAAAAGAGAGAGAGA
>NW_028234441.1:23281092-23284401 GCF_977035675.1 Penaeus japonicus
GTCTCTCTTTGGTCGTTGTGGGTGTCTCTCTTTGGTCGTTGTGGGTGTCTCTCTTCGGTCGTTGTGGGTGTCTCTCTTTGGTCGTTGTGGGTGTCTCTCTTCGGTCGTTGTGGGTGTCTCTCTTTGGTCGTTGTGGGTGTCTCTCTTTGGTCGTTGTGGGTGTCTCTCTTTGGTCGTTGTGGGTGTCTCTCTTTGGTCGTTGTGGGTGTCTCTCTTTGGGCGTTGTGGGTGTCTCTCTTTGGTCGTTGTGGGTGTCTCTCTTTGGTCGTTGTGGGTGTCTCTCTTTGGTCGTTGTGGGTGTCTCTGTCTCTCTTTGGTCGTTGTGGGTGTCTCTCTTTGGTCGTTGTGGGTGTCTCTCTTTGGTCGTAGTGGGTGTCTCTCTTCGGTCGTCGTGGGTGTCTCTCTTTGGTCGTCGTGGGTGTCTCTCTTTGGTCGTTGTGGGTGTCTCTCTTTGGTCGTTGTGGGTGTCTCTCTTTGGTCGTTGTGGGTGTCTCTCTTTGGTCGTTGTGGGTGTCTCTCTTTGGTCGTTGTGGGTGTCTCTCTTTGGTCGTTGTGGGTGTCTCTGTCTCTCTTTGGTCGTCGTGGGTGTCTCTCTTTGGTCGTTGTGGGTGTCTCTGTCTCTCTTTGGTCGTTGTGGGTGTCTCTCTTTGGTCGTTGTGGGTGTCTCTGTCTCTCTTTGGTCGTTGTGGGTGTCTCTCTTTGGTCGTTGTGGGTGTCTCTGTCTCTCTTTGGTCGTTGTGGGTGTCTCTCTTTGGTCGTTGTGGGTGTCTCTCTTTGGTCGTCGTGGGTGTCTCTCTTTGGTCGTCGTGGGTGTCTCTCTTTGGTCGTTGTGGGTGTCTCTGTCTCTCTTTGGTCGTTGTGGGTGTCTCTCTTTGGTCGTCTCTCTGTCTCCTTTGGTCGTGTACGTGGGTGTCTCTTTGGTGTTCGTGGGTTGGAAGTCTCTCTTTGGTCGTTGTGGGTGTCTCTCTTTGGTCGTTGTGGGTGTCTCTGTTTCTCTTTGGTCGTTGTGGGTGTCTCTGTCTCTCTTTGGTCGTTGTGGGTGTCTCTCTTTGGTCGTTGTGGGTGTCTCTGTCTCTCTTTGGTCGTTGTGGGTGTCTCTGTCTCTCTTTGGTCGTTGTGGGTGTCTCTCTTTGGTCGTTGTGGGTGTCTCTGTCTCTCTTTGGTCGTTGTGGGTGTCTCTCTTTGGTCGTTGTGGGTGTCTCTCTCTGTTTGTTGTCGGTGTGTTTTTCTCTCTTTGGTCGTTGTGGGTGTCTCTGTCTCTCTTTGGTCGTTGTGGGTGTCTCTCTTTGGTCGTTGTGGGTGTCTCTGTCTCTCTTTGGTCGTTGTGGGTGTCTCTCTTTGGTCGTCGTGGGTGTCTCTCTTTGGTCGTCGTGGGTGTCTCTCTTTGGTCGTTGTGGGTGTCTCTGTCTCTCTTTGGTCGTTGTGGGTGTCTCTCTTTGGTCGTTGTGGGTGTCTCTCTTTGGTCGTTGTGGGTGTCTCTCTTTGGTCGTCGTGGGTGTCTCTCTTTGGTCGTTGTGGGTGTCTCTCTTTGGTCGTTGTGGGTGTCTCTCTTTGGTCGTTGTGGGTGTCTCTGTCTCTCTTTGGTCGTTGTGGGTGTCTCTCTTTGGTCGTTGTGGGTGTCTCTGTTTCTCTTTGGTCGTCGTGGGTGTCTCTCTTTGGTCGTTGTGGGTGTCTCTCTTTGGTCGTTGTGGGTGTCTCTGTCTCTCTTTGGTCGTTGTGGGTGTCTCTCTTTGGTCGTTGTGGGTGTCTCTCTTTGGTCGTTGTGGGTGTCTCTCTTTGGTCGTTGTGGGTGTCTCTGTCTCTCTTTGGTCGTTGTGGGTGTCTCTCTTTGGTCGTCGTGGGTGTCTCTCTTTGGTCGTCGTGGGTGTCTCTGTTTCTCTTTGGTCGTCGTGGGTGTCTCTCTTTGGTCGTCGTGGGTGTCTCTGTTTCTCTTTGGTCGTCGTGGGTGTCTCTCTTTGGTCGTTGTGGGTGTCTCTCTTTGGTCGTCGTGGGTGTCTCTCTTTGGTCGTTGTGGGAGTTCTGACACTTTGGTTGTTGGTGTCTCTCTTTGGTCGTTGTGGGTGTCTCTCTTTGGTCGTCGTGGGTGTCTCTGTTTCTCTTTGGTCGTTGTGGGTGTCTCTCTTTGGTCGTCGTGGGTGTCTCTGTCTCTCTTTGGTCGTTGTGGGTGTCTCTCTTTGGTCGTTGTGGGTGTCTCTCTTTGGTCGTTGTGGGTGTCTCTCTTTGGTCGTCGTGGGTGTCTCTGTCTCTCTTTGGTCGTTGTGGGTGTCTCTCTTTGGTCGTTGTGGGTGTCTCTCTTTGGTCGTCGTGGGTGTCTCTGTCTCTCTTTGGTCGTTGTGGGTGTCTCTCTTTGGTCGTCGTGGGTGTCTCTGTTTCTCTTTGGTCGTTGTGGGTGTCTCTCTTTGGTCGTTGTGGGTGTCTCTGTCTCTCTTTGGTCGTCGTGGGTGTCTCTCTTTGGTCGTCGTGGGTGTCTCTCTTTGGTCGTTGTGGGTGTCTCTCTTTGGTCGTTGTGGGTGTCTCTCTTTGGTCGTTGTGGGTGTCTCTCTTTGGTCGTTGTGGGTGTCTCTCTTTGGTCGTTGTGGGTGTCTCTCTTTGGTCGTCGTGGGTGTCTCTGTTTCTCTTTGGTCGTCGTGGGTGTCTCTCTTTGGTCGTTGTGGGTGTCTCTCTTTGGTCGTCTCTCTGTCTCTCTTTGGTCGTCTCTCTGTCTCTCTTTGGTCGTTGTGGGTGTCTCTCTTTGGTCGTCTCTCTGTCTCTCTTTGGTCGTCGTGGGTGTCTCTCTTTGGTCGTCGTGGGTGTCTCTCTTTGGTCGTCGTGGGTGTCTCTCTTTGGTCGTTGTGGGTGTCTCTCTTTGGTCGTTGTGGGTGTCTCTGTCTCTCTTTGGTCGTTGTGGGTGTCTCTCTTTGGTCGTTGTGGGTGTCTCTCTTTGGTCGTCTTTGCTGTCTCTCCTACCCGTTATTTGTGATTGTCTGCCATCATTGATATCATCATCATCATCACTATTGTTATGATTATTGATATCATTATTATTGCTGTCGGTGCCATTGCTATTTATATTATCATTATCAATATCATAATTTTTGTTCTGTTTATCATTATCATCATTACTATTGTTATCATCTTTATTATTATTGTTGTTATTATTATTATTATATCAATTATTTAACCTATCACAATAATCATAACATTGTCATTGTTTTATATTATTATCATTATTAATGTTATTACAATAATCATCATTATCATAATCATTATTATAATCATTATCATCATTATCACTATCATTAATGTCACTATTGATTGTATTATCATTAT
>NW_028234441.1:23284501-23289501 GCF_977035675.1 Penaeus japonicus
GCTTGGACGTATAAGGCGCTAAGGGTGGGGAGGGAGGGGGCATGGGGGGGAGGGGGAATCTAGAACATAAATCTTGGTTCAAGGAAAGAGGGGGGGGCGGAAGGGGGGAGGGGGTAAGCTGTCCTTTATGTGGGGTATGACGGGGAGTGGGAGAGGGAGGAAGGGGGGGGGTTGAGTGACAGGATAAGAGAGATAGAAGAAGAAGAAAAAAGAGAGAGGTAGGGAGGGAGAGAGGGAGGGAGGAAGAGAGAGAGAGAGAGAGAGAGAGAGAGAGAGAGAGAGAGAGAGAGAGAGAGAGAGAGAGAGAGAGAGAGAGAGAGAGAGAGAGAGAGAGAAACAGACAGAAACAAACTTTTCTTTTACATACGCATAAAACAAACATAAATATAAACACAGACAAACAAAAAAACATAGTTCGTGTCAGTGAAATAACAAAAAAAAAGAAGAACAGGAAGATCTAAGAATTCCTTTTTTTTTATTTTTTTTTAGTTTTTTTTTCTTTCTTTTTTTATTTATTTTATTTACTTTTTTTTTTGCATTGTCTTTGTTTTAGTTTCCATTTTTATCCTTCTAATCTTTCTATTTTATTTCAATCGTCTTTTCTTTACCTGTTTTTTTTTTCTCTCTCTCTCTCTCTCTCTCTTTTCTAAATCATTCTTTCGTTTTCTTTGTTTTCCTTTTTTTTTCATTTTTTTTTTTTTTTCATATTTTAGTTGTTGTTTTTCTGTTTGTTTTTGTTTTAATTTTATATTCGTCTATCTCATCTAAACTGTTTATTTTTTTTCAATTCAATATCTAGTTTGTTATTGTGTACATATATAAATATATCAAGAGATTAATATATATATCAATATAAATAAAAATATCTAACATCTATATATATATATTCTATATATACATCTATATATATATATCTATCTATACATATATACAACTCATCTAAATCTATATCTCTAAAAATATCTATATATATCTATATATATAATTCTAGATGATCGATAGATACTACAAATATACCTATACACACACACACACCCACCCACACACAAATATATATCTCTATATCAAAATCTCTTCATCAAACAATATATAATATAGAGCGAGCCCGAGAGGATAGAGAGAGAGGAGAGAGGGAGAGTAGAGAGAGAGCGAGAGAGGACGAGAAACATAAGAAGAATACAGAAAGCGTGATAGCCAAAATATAAAATCCGCCATACACAAGTGAAGAACTATAGACCAGACAGACCAGTAGAAAGCTCAAATAACCGATAACTAGCCAAAAATAAAAACAAATTCTCAACAAGATCAATATTCTAAATAAATTCATCCAAATCGAATTTTCGGTAAAAAAACACCACGGGGCCCACCTCTATTTTTAATCCATATTGAATGATAAAGAGATAAGTATAAGACTGACTCTAAAATCTTCATAAAAATGCATAAATTAAAGTCTCAGAAAAAATTCCATTGGTACAACAGACAAATTTATATGTGTGTATATATATATATATAATATTATTTTATATATATATAATATATATATATATATATATAATATATATATGTATATATATAATAATATTCATTATATATATATATATCATATATATATATAATATATATATAATATATAGATATATGTATAGGTATGTATATATGCATAAATATATATATACTATAATAAACTATATATATATATAAATTATATATCTATAATATCATATTAATAAAACATAAATATAAAAATATTATATGATTATATAAATATATATCCAATATGTATATGTATATATATATATAAATATATTTATATCATATATATATATATAAAATACAGATAATATATATATAAATATATATATATATATAATTAAATATATATATATATGGTATAATTGCTATATATATATATATATCATATATATATAATATATAATATATAACATACATACATATATATGTATATGCGTATATATAAGTAATATACATACATAATATATATATACTATGTATACATATATAGTATATATTATATATAAATAAAATATATATAAAATAACATATATATACATACGAATATACATATATATACACTATATACGTATATAACATATATATATATATAATAACTATCTTATACATAATATATATACATATATAAATATATAACATAATATATAATATATATATATATATATATACAAATATATTATATATATGTATATATATATATATAGATAAAATATTATATCTATATATATATACCTACACATCACAACATCACACACAACACACACACACACAACACACACACACATAAATTATATATATATATATATATATATATATATTAAAATATACAATATACATACACACACACACACACACATCACATCAACACAGCACACACACACAGCGACAAACACAACATAATTAATATATATATATATATATATATAAATATATATAACATAACACACACACACACAACAACACAAAACACACATATCTAATATATATATAATACTATAATTATAAGTTATATATATATATATCTATATAATATATACATATAATATTATATATATTATAGTTAAATATATAATATAACTACTATAAAACACATAATCTAGTATTTATATATATATAACATATATATTATGTATATATTATATATATATATATATATATAATAATATATATAATATATATTGTATGTATATATATATATATATCATAATATAATATTATATCATAATAATATATATAATATTAATATATATATCCATATACTTATATATGTATTCTGTATGTAATATATTATATAATACATGATATATATTATATATATATAATATATATATATAGTATATAAATATGCCATATATATATATATATAATATATATAAATATATATATAATATTATATATATATGTATGTAAAATACACACTCCACACACACAGACACAACACACACACAACACACCAGCCACCAATTGGCTTATTCATAATCACCTCTGACCTTGTCGTCGCCTATAAAGCATCAACAAAAGACAACTCACTTATGCTTCAGTTTATATTCATATATGCAAAAACATTTTCCTAATGTATGGCTAAATGTCACTGCATCTAATTTGCATAAGGATCGACTTCTTTTTCCTCTTATTTTTCCTTTATTTTTTTTTTCTTTTTTATTGATATTAGAACCTCATTGTTATGAAGATGATGATGATGATGATGATGATTATTATATAATATATATATATATATATATCTATATAATATAAATATATATATATAATAAATATATATATATATCAAATCTCATATATATATCATAGACCCATATATATATATGTGTGTGTGTGTGTGCGTGTGTGTGTGTGTGTACATTATATATATGTATATATTGTGTTTGTATGTGTATGAGCGTTTATGCGTCTTCTGTGTGTGTGTGAGAGAGAGAGATTGTGAGAGAGAGATAGAGAGAGAGAGAGAGAGAGAGAGAGAGAGAGAGAGCGTATGTATGTACGTGTACGATGTGATTGTGTGTTGTGTGTGCTCTGTTGTGTACGATGTTCCATGTCTCACAGTTTGTGACTAAGTGGCATTTTTTTTTATTCCCCTAAGGGACCCTCTGGTGACATGCCCCTGTCTTTCGTTTGATACCCGTGCATGCGTATGTAGTTACCCTCAGCCCTCCCCGTCCCCTCTCCCCCACTTCCCCCTTCTTACCACCACCCTAAATTCCATCACATATACCCGACTCCACCCCCCACACTTCACATCCATTCCCCACATATCCCCCCACCCTCCCCTCCCTACCCTCCCTCCCCCCTTTACTAACACCACCCAACTCCACTTCATCTTACCCCTCCCACATCCCCCACACACCCCCCCACCACCTCTCACATCCCATCCCCCATATCCCCCCCACCCTCCCCTCCCTACCCTCCCTCCCCCTCTCCTAACACCAACCCTAACTCCCCTCTCATCTTCCCCTCCCCATACCCCCCACACACCCCTCCACCCCCCCCCCCCACCTCTCACATCCCCCGCCCTTGATTGGCAATACACGTGCCACCTGCCTCCGCCCGCCCATTGCAGGACAGGCAGGTGCGGCAGGGGCAGGTGTGGCCTTTGACCTCTGTGGGATCGGGCAGGGGCTAGGGTGTGGCCTTTGACCTCTGTGGCGAGAGGTGAGGGGGGGGGGTGGTTGTAGGGGGTGGTGGGGGGGTGGTGAGAAAGGTCTTGCGGGGGTGGGGGTGGTTGGGTGGGGGGGGGGGGGGGGGAGGGGGGAAGGGGAGGGATGGGGTGTGAGGGATATGGAGGGAGAGGAGGGATGGGGGGGGAGGGAAGGTGGGAAGGTTGTGGGGGAGGGAAGATATTGGGGGGAGGGGAGGGATGGGGTATGGGGATGTGGGAAGGTAGTGGAGGGATGGGGAGGTAGTGGGGGAAGGGGAGGGATGGGGTGTGGGGGATGGGGAGGTTGTGGGGGGAAGGGGAGGGATGGGGAAGGGGGAGAGGGAGTTAGAGGAGAGGAGGAGGGCTATGGGAGTGGGGGATAGGTGGGGTTGGGGGAAGGAAGTGGGGGGGAGGGGAGGGCTCTGGGAGCCAAAGTTGGTTTGGAGCCTTCCTAGTTGGAGGTTGGGAGCGCGCGGGCGGGGGAAACACGTGGGGTGGGGTGGGGGGGGAGTAGGTGGGGAGTGGTAATGCAAGTGGCAAGTGGCAAGAGGAGGGGGGAAGGGGTAAAGGGGAGGAAAAGGGATGGACGAGAAGGTGATGAAGGAAAAGAAAGAGGGGAGAGGGAGAATAATGATGGTGTGGGAGGGGGGAGGAGAAAGAGGGGGGGAGGGAGGAAGAGGTGATGAAGGAAAAGGATAGAAAAAAAGGATGATTTTGTTTGTTTGTTTGTTTCATCTCTATGTCTTTCAATATGTCTGTATTTGTCTTTCTTTTTTTTTCTTCCTTTTTACCTATCCAATATATCAGTCATTAT
>NW_028234441.1:23293154-23295654 GCF_977035675.1 Penaeus japonicus
GTGATATGGGGTGAGGGATGAAGGGTGAGGGATGGAGGGAAAGGTGAGGGATGAAGGGTGAGGGATGGAGGGGGGTGAGGATAGGGGGAGGGGAAAGGGGTAGGTAGGTATTTGGGGGGTAGATAAGGGGTAGGTGATGGGGATAGGGGGGGGTAGGGTGGGAGGGATAGGTGAGGTGGAAGGGATAGGTGAGAGGGATAGGTGGTGGGGGATAAATGATGGGGGTAGATAGGGAGGAGGGAAGGTGGGATGTCGAAGGATAGGTCCTAGATTGGAGGATAGGTGGTAAGATGAATGGCAGGTGTTAGAAGGGAGGCGAGAAGGATAGGTGGAGGATGCTAGGTCTTAGTGTTAGAAATAAGGTGCTATGTATTTGGTGTTAGAAATAAGGTGATAGGTGATAGGTGTTAGATATAAGGTGATAGGTGATAGGTGTTAGGAATAAGTTGATAGGTGTTAGGAATAAGGTGCTAGATTTTAGGTGTTATGAACAGACCCGGGCGTTAGGTGTTACGAATAAGGTAATAGGTATTAGGAATAAAGTGCTAGGTATATGGTGTTCGGAATAAGGTGCTAGGTGTTACAAATAAAGTGATAGGTATTAAGAATAAGGTGATAGGTAAATGGTATTAGGAATAAGGTGCTAGGTGTTAGAAATAAGGTGCTAGGTGTTAGGAATAAGGTGCTAGGTATGTGGTGTTAGAAATAAGGTGTTAAGTGTTGAGTCGTAAGTGATAGGGTTAAGGTAAAGTGATAGGAGGGGGAGATGGTGTCAAGGGTATCTATTAGGAAAAGGGAGGAGGGAGAGTAGAAGAGAGAAAGAGGAGCAGAAGCAGAGAGATAAATAGTGCGGGTGGAAAGGGGTAGAAAGAGGAGAGGGAAAGCAGAATGATTGGGGTTAGAAGGGAAAGTGATAAAGAAGGGAATAATATGAGAAAGAAGGGAATAATATGAGAAAGAGGGGAGAGTGAGGAAGAGAGGAGAGTGAGAAAGAGGAGAAAGTGAGAAAGAGGAGAAAGTGAGGAAGAGAGGAAAGTGAGAAAGAGGAGAAAGTGAGAAAGAGAGGAAAGTGAGGAAGAGAGGAAAGTGAGAAAGAGGAGAAAGTGAGAAAGAGAGGAAAGTGAGGAAGAGAGGAAAGTGAGAAAGAGGAGAAAGTGAGAAAGAGGGGAGTGGGGAGAGAATCTGATGAAAAAAATGAGAGAGGGAAGGTGGCAGAGAGCATAGGCTATTAAGATGGGGGAGGGGGGGGGGCTGGGGGGGATGTGGGAGCTGGGGGGGGGGTACGAGAGGGAAAGGAAACTGACAGGAGGTGATAGTTGGAGAAGGGGAGAGAGAGTGTGAGATCGTGAGGTAGGCGGGTTGGGGACAGAGGGAAAGAGGGGAGTGGGGGAGGGGAGTGTGATATGTTCCTTCTTCTCTTCCTCTTCTTCCTCCTCCTCTTCTTCGTCCACCTCTTCTCCTTCTTCTTCTTCTTCTTCTGCTTCCTCCTCCCACCTCCTCCTCTTCCTCCCCCTCCTCCTTTTCCTCCTTTTCCTTCTCCTCCTTTTCCTCCTCCTCCTCCTCAACCTCCTCCCCCTCCTCCTTTTCCTCCTCCCACCTCCTCCTCCTCCTCCTCCTCCTCCTCCTCCCCCTTCCTACTCCTCCTCCTCCAAGAAAAATAGTTAAAACTAACAAAAATTGACAAGAAAACTAACGTTTAAAAAGAAAATAAATAAAAATAGAGCAAATAGACTAATTAACACGCAAGAATAGATTAACCTACAAATAAATTATGAATTAATTACAAACGAATCAAAATCTAGAGAGAGAAAAATGCCACTAGAAATAAAAAGAAAAAAAGATAAATAAAACCTAGAAGAAGGGGAATAAATACATCTAGAATAAAAAAGAAATAAAGATAGGATTTTTTATTTTTATTCAGAGGTGAAAGAAAACAAGAAAGAAATAAAAACAGGAAAACAACAGAAAAAAAAAAATAAAAATAATTTTTTTATTTATTCAGAGGTGAAAAAAAACAAGGAAAAAAGTAAAAAAACAACAACAGGAAAACAACAGAAAAAAAAATAAAGATAGATTTTTTATTTATTCAGACGTGAAAAAAAAAACGAGAAAAAAATAAAAAACAACAGGAAAACAACATAAAAAAGATATCCTGCAACAGTGGCATTATCAACGGCACACCAACGGCTAATTGCAACTTCATTCAATGCCCTTCCGACGACAACCACAACCTACACTCCCTCCCCCCCTCCCTCCCCCCCTGGAAAAAAATACACATTGCAAGGACTGTTATTGTTGCTTAAGACTTGCAATTATCTGCCGCCTCTCTTGCCACGCCTGGTTTTTAGGTTGGGGGTTGAGGTGGGGTTGCAAGGGGGGGGGATAGGGGGTGGGGGGTTGAGGTTGGTTGGGGGATGGTTGGGGTATGGGGTATTCTGGGTGGGGGGGGGGGTAGAGGATGGTTGGGGGATGGGGTTAGTTGGGGTTTGGGGGTTGGAGA
>NW_028234441.1:23305654-23313154 GCF_977035675.1 Penaeus japonicus
AATGAGTTTTAAACACAGCGTCACGTGTGGAGAGCGAGCAGTTTGGGTGCTCCTCCCTCCCCTCCCTTCCCTCCCTTTCCTCCCTTCCCTCCCTTCTCCTCTCTCTCTCTTTATCACTCCCTTCCCTCTCTCTCTCTCTTACTTCCTTCCCTCCCTTCCCCTCTCTCTCTTTCTCTCTCTTCCTTCTCTCCCTTTCCTCCCTTCCCCTTTCTCTCTCTGTCTCACTCCATTCCCTCCCTTCCCCTCTCTCTCTTTCTCACATCCTTTCCTCCTTTCCCCTCTCTCTCTTTCTCACTTCCTTCCCTCCTTTCCCCTCTCTCTCTTTCTCACTTTCTTCCTTCTCTTCCTCTCTCTCTTTCTCATTCTCTTCCTTCTCTTCCTTTCTCACTCCCCTCTCTCTCTTTCTCACTTCTTTCCCTCTCTTCCCTCTTTCCTTTTCTCACTCGCTTCCCTCACTTCCTCCCTTCCCCTCTCTCACTCCCTTCCCTCCCTGTCCTCTCTCCCTCTCTCTCTTTCTCACTCTCTTCCCTTTCTCCCTTTCTCACTCCCTTCCCTCCCTCCCCCCTCTCTCTTTTATTCACTCCTTTCTCCCTCTTCCTCCTTTTCTCTTTATCACTCCTATTTTTCTCTCTCTGTTCCCTCTCTCCCTTTTCCCTCTCTCTATTTCTCCCTCCTATGGAGATGGAGGTGGAGGTGGGATAGGAGAAAAAAGAGAGAGAGAGACGAAGAGGAGGAAGGGAAAGAGAGAGAGAGGATAAAGGAAACGAGGGAGAAAAGTGAAGGCAAGGAAGGAAAGAAAAGAAAGGAAGGGAAGAGAAGAGAGAAAAAAGAAAAAGAAGAGATGAAGGGAAGTGGAGAGAGGGAAGACAAAAAGGGGGGGAGAGGAAAGGGAAGACAAAAGGGGGAGGAGGAGAGGAAAGACAAAAAGGGGGAGAGGAGGGAGAGATGAGAGGAACGACAATAGGGGAAAGAGGAAAGGGAAGACAAAAGGGGGAAAGAGGAAAGGGAAGACAAAAGGGGAAAGAGGAAAGGGAAAACAAAAGGGGGAGAGGGAAGCAAAGCAAAGAGGGGAGAGGAGAGGGAAGCAAAATAAAGAGGGGGAGTTATGATTTCACCTTCTAATGTTGCGTGTTTGACTCCCCATGTGCTGTCCCTGAGCACGTGTCATGCAGGGTGGGGGTGGGGGGGGGGGAGGAAGGAAGGTAAGAGAGCTGTTGAGGTAGGAGGGGGAGGGGGAGGGGGAGGGAGAGGGAGGGGAGTGAGTTAGAAGGGTATGGGAAAGGGGATTTTTTGAAGTAGACGGTAAGGGTGAAATTAGAAGATGGGAATTGGAAATAAGGGAGAGAGGGGGGGAGGAGGAGGAGGAGGAGAGGGAGAGGGAGAGAGAGAGAAAGAGAGAGAGAGAGAGAGATAGAGATAGATAGATAGAGTGAGAGAGAGAGAGAGAGAGAGAGAGAGAGAGAGAGATACAGACAGAGAGAGAGAAAGAGAAAGAGAGAGACAGACAGACAGACAGATAGAGAGAAAGAGAAAGAGCAATGAACAAAAGTGAAGGCAGAAACACAGAAGCTAACTAAAACAAGAAAAGGAATAGGCAAAATAGGCAAAAAACACGAAGTAATAAAAGAAAAACAAAAAGAAAAATGCAAATAAACAAGAAGTAAAGAAAAGAGGAGGATACCATAACTCAAATCTCCAGAAGGAATTAAAAACGTGATAATTATATTTACAGACTCCATAAAGGTGTACGTTATTTTTTTCATTATATTGATTTTTTCCCGAGTGTTAACTTACATTTTTCATGTGTGGAGTTGTATTTTGTGTGTGTGGTGTATTACTGTGTTGTATTATGGGAGGGGGGGTTGTATTTTTGGCGTCGAATGTTGTATTATGGGAGGGTGGAGTTGTATTTTGTGACTGTTGTATTATTGTGTTGTATTATGGGAGGATGAAAATGTATATTTAATCTATGGAATTGTATCTTGCGAGTGTGACGTTGTAGATATGGTAAGTGTATTGTATTTAGTAAGAGTGGCATTGTATATTTGGCGTGTGGAGTTGTATATTTGAAACAAGATGTAGTTGTGGAGTATGGAGTTGTATTTTGAGATGGTGGAATTCGATATTAGAAGTGTGGAGTTTGATGTATTTTTGATGTATGATACTGTATTTTTAGAGTTGTGGTATTGTATTACAAGAGGGCGAAGATGTATGCTGGATATGTGGATTTGGAATTATAACCCCTTCCTTTCCTTCGTATTTTTAAAACTCATTTCTCCAACCAAACTACTACTTGAGTAATATATAGGGAAATAAGTGTATAGATTTACGTAGAGAAAGATGTGTATCATTTTTACTTAATGTACTTAATGGAATGTTTCCAAAAAGGTTTATAAAATAATGTATAAAAATGTGCAAAAAAGGAATTTCAAACACGTAAAGAATGATAATAACAATAACAATAAAGTTAATATAATGATATACAAAAAACACGCAGAAAATAATGCATAAAAGTATAGGAAAAAGAAATACAAGAAAATGCAAAATGATACATAACACAATGCCAACCATCTGAACCACCTGTCTTCATACAGATGGTTGAAAGAGTCGTACCCAGCTGGCACAGCATGTTACGTAATAGATCTACAATGTGCATACGACCCTGTTATTACTATCTTAATTATGCCTCAAGAAAGTCATAATGTTACTTTAATTTCTTGAATAATTGGGTGAATAATATAGTAGTTCAAATGGAGGGGGTTGTGTCGATAGGAGGGGGGGTGGAGGGGGGTGGTGGCTATGGGGAGGTCGTAAGAAAGGGTTGATGGAGCGGGGGACAGGGGGAAGGGGGGAAGGGGGAAGGGGGAAGGGGGAGGGGGGAAAGGGGAAGGGGGAAGGGGGAAGGGTGGAGGGGGAAGGGGGGAAGGGAGGGAGAGTATGAAAAGAGGGAAGGATGGAGGGGAAGCGTGAAGGAGAGATTAAAGGGAGGGAGGGAAGGAGAGTGAAAGAAAGAGGGTAGGTGGGAGAGGAGAAAAAGGAAAGGGAAGGAAGAGGGAAGAGAGAAGGGAGGGTAAAATGGGATTGAGGGAGAATAAGACAAGAGGCAAGGAAAGAGAAGAGGAGGAGGGAAGACTAAAAAAGGAGAGAAAGAGAAAAACAAAAGAGGAAAGAGGTGAAGGGAATAAAATGTTAAAGGAAGGGAAAGGGAGAAGAAGGGTTAGAGGGAGGAAGGGGTGGGGGCAGGGTAAGGGAGAGGGGGAGGAGGGTATAATCATTACGCTTCACTGAGTCGTTTAAGTGCACAGGTCGTCAATAAGACATACGATACAAGAGGTCGTGGAAGATAGCACGGTCGTTTCACAGAAAGTCGTCCACGTAACTTGGTCGTTATTTTATAAAATCCCTTCAAGTAGTAAGGTCGTGGAAGATAGCAGGGTCGTTTCACGTGAAGTCGTCGTTATCTTATAAAATACCTTCAAGTAGTAAGGTCGTGGAAGATAGCAGGGTCGTTTCACAGAAAGTCGTCCACGTAACTTGGTCGTTATCTTATAAAGTCCCTTCAAGTAGTAAGGTCGTGGAAGATAGCAGGGTCGTTTCACAGAAAGTCGTCCACGTAACTTGGTCGTTATTTTATAAAATTCCTTCAAGTAGTAAGGTCGTGGAAGATAGCAGGGTCGTTTCACAGAAAGTCGTCCACGTAACTTGGTCGTTACCTTATAAAATTCCTTCAAGTAGTAGTAAGGTCGTGAATGAGATTGATTATATCATAGTCGTATAAAGGAGAGTCGTAGGAGAATACTGAGGGTCGTCTGCATGCGAAAAGGTTGTATCGGAAAGAATGCTTTTAAAGCGATGTAGCTTTTCGGATACCAGGTCGTATGTTGGAATATTGATATGTATTTATTTATGATTTCTCCCACTCGCTCCCTCCTTTTTTTCCCACCTTTTATTTCTTCTTTCACTACATCTTCTTCTCTCTTTTTCTATCGTACCCTCTCTCTCGTTCTCCTTCTTGACCTACCTATTCTTATTTCTTTCCTGTTTCGCTCCCTCACTTTCTCCCTCCCTCCTTCTCTCCATTTGCTTTCCCTCCCTTCTTCATTCCCTCCCACTCCCTAATCCACCTCCCACTCCTCCTGCCCTCCCCCCCTCCCTCCCAGTCTACCCCTCCTCCCTCTCTACCCCTCCCTCCTCCCCCTCTACCCCCCATACCCCTCCCTCCTCCCCTTCTACCCCCATACCCCTCCCTCCTCCCCTTCTACCCCCTCCACATAATTCCCATCCCTCCCTCTCCTCCCCCTCCACGCCCTCCCACTCAATCCCCTTCCCCCCACCTCCCCCTCTACACCCCTACTCAATTCCCCCCCCCCCCTCCTGCCCCTCACGCTTTCTCTCATGCCCTTTTACGAAATATGCACCGATTAGACGGCCGCTGTAGCTGGGTGGTCGCTCAAAGGAGTCAGGAAAGCTAGGTTGCATGCATGCTACTGGTTTTTACACGAGGGGGGCAATGGGAGGGGAGGGGAGGAGGGTGGGGTGGTGAGGGGAGGGGAGGTAGGGAGTGGTGAGGGGAGGGGAGGAGGGTGGGGTGGTAAGGGGAGGAGGGTGGGGTGGTAGGAAGTGGTGAGGGGAGGAGGAGGGGAGGTAGGAAGTGGTAAGGGAGGGAGAGGGTGGTGAGGGGAGGACGAATGGAAGTAGGAGAGGGTGAGGGATGGAGGAAGGAAAAGAATGAGAAGAAAAGAGGGAGAGATGAAAGGTAGAAGAAGGAAAGGGAAGGAGAGAGGGATGGAAGGCAGGAGAGGAAGGGGGAGAGAGGAGGAAGGAAGTTATAGAAGGAAGAGCAAAGGAAAGAGAAGAGGGGGGGGGGGGCGGAGGCGGAAGGAGAGGGAAAAGGAGAAGGAGGAAAAGAAGGGAGGAATAAGGAGAAGGGAGAGGGAAGAGAAGAGAAGAGTAAAATCAAAATTAGAAGGAGATAACAGAAAACGATGAATAGATAAAGAGATAAATAGATGAAATAACATATCAAGAAAGAGGGAATAAGCAGGAAATGAAAAAAATATCGCAAAAAATAAGAAAGAGATAAGGAGCAACACTTACTGATAGATAAATAGATAAAGAATGAATAGAGCGAATGAACGATAATTAAAGAAACAGGAATAGCAAGAATCGTGATAAAGCATGAAAAGTGACGAAGGGAGAAGTAGTGGGAGGGGAAGGGGGGCGGTAAAGCGAAGGAGGGGGGGGGAGGGAGAAAGGGAGGGGGAGCGAAATAACGGAAGGGGAGAGGAGAGAGGGATGGAAAGGAGAGGGGGCCTGGGAAGGGGGGGGGGGAGTATAACGAAGAGGGAGGGGAGGGCATGAGCGAAGTGGGGGAAGGGGGAAGGGGGAAGGAGGGGATAGGAGGGAGAGAAGGTAGAGCGAAGTGGGGGGAGTATCCAGTGGGGTTAGGGAAGGGGACGAGGGTGGGGGTGGGAGTAAAGGGGGGATGGTGAAAGGGGTGGGGGTGGGAGTAAAGGGGGGGAGGAGGAAGGGGGTGGGGGTGGGAGTAAAGAGGGGTAGGAAGGAGGAAGGGGGTGGGAGTAAAGGTGGAGGGGGAAGAAGGGGAGGGGGGGAGGCGGAGGAAGGGGACGGGGGTGGGGGGGGTGAGTAAAGGGGTGGGAGTAAAGGGAGAGGGGGAAGGGGGGAGAGGGGGAGGGGGAAGCACTTTTCACTTGTCATAAAATTGATATTAAGAATGTACCCTCCGTGTGCAAATGGCCTCTCTGAGATGTTTGAATTTTGTGAATATTTGTGGCGGGAAGATATATTTCCCGCTTTTTATCCGCGCGCGTGTGTGTGCGTGTGTGTGTACGTGTGTGTGTGTGTGTGTGTGTGTGTGTGTGTGTGTGTGTGTGTGTGTGTGTGTGTGTGAGAGAGAGAGAGAGAGAGAGAGAGAGAGAGAGTGTGTGTGTGTGTGTGTGTGTGTGTGTGTGTGTGTGTGTGTGTGTGTGTGTGTGTGTGTGTGTGTGTGTGTGTGTGTGAGGTAAGAATGTGTGTGTTCGCGGATGTGTGTACTTGTGAGTGTGTGTGTACGTACATGTGCGGGAGGGAGGTTGAGATAGATGAAAGGGAGTGTGGAGGGGGGTGGGGGTACTTGGATAAGGGGAAGCCAAGACAGACAAGCAGACAGAGACAGACAGACACAGAGAGACAGACAGATAGAAAAAAGCCAAGACAGAGACACACAGAGAGAGAGAGAGAGAGAGACAGAGACACACAGACAGAGAGAGACAGAGAGAGAGAGACAGAGAGACAGAGACACACAGACAGAGACAAACAGAGACATACAGAGAGAGACAGAGAGAGACAGAGAGAGATACACACATAGAAAGAAAGACAGGGACACAAAGACACACAAAAAGAGACAGACAGACAGACAGAGAAAAAAGAAACCAAGACAGACAGACAGACAGATAGAAAAGAAGCCAATACAAACAGACAGACAGACAGAAAGAAAAGAAACCAAGACAGACAGACAGACAGAAAGAAAAGAAACCATGACAGACAGACAGACAGATAAAAAAAAAACACACACACACACACAGGCAGATAGATAGAAACCAAGACAGACAGACAGACAGACAGCTAGAAAAGAAGCCAATACAAACAGACAGACAAACAGATAGAAACGAAACCAAGACAGACAGACAGACAGAAAGAAAAGAAACCATGACAGACAGACAGACAGATAAAAAAAAAACACACACACACACACAGGCAGATAGATAGAAACCAAGACAGACAGACAGACAGAAAGAAAAGAAACCAAGACAGACAGACAGACAGAAAGAAAAGAAACCAAGACAGACAGACAGACAGAAAGAAAAGAAACCAAGACAGACAGACAGACAGAAAGAAAAGAAACCATGACAGACAGACAGACAGAAAGAAAAGAAACCAAGACAGACAGACAGACAGATAGAAACCAAGGCAGACAGACAGACAGAAAGAAAAGAAACCAAGACAGACAGACAGACAGAAAGAAAAGAAACCAA
Source organism: Penaeus japonicus (assembly GCF_977035675.1). NCBI lineage: Eukaryota > Metazoa > Arthropoda > Malacostraca > Decapoda > Penaeidae > Penaeus > Penaeus japonicus. The sequence continues at coordinate 23,312,689 of NW_028234441.1, forward strand.
GACAGACAGACAAACAGATAGAAACGAAACCAAGACAGACAGACAGACAGAAAGAAAAGAAACCAAGACAGACAGACAGACAGAAAGAAAAGAAACCAAGACAGACAGACAGACAGATAGAAAAGAAACCAAGGCAGACAGACAGACAGAAAGAAAAGAAACCAAGACAGACAGACAGACAGAAAGAAAAGAAACCAAGACAGACAGACAGACAGATAGAAAAGAAACCAAGACAGACAGACAGACAGAAAGAAAAGAAACCAAGACAGACAGACAGACAGATAGAAAAGAAACCAAGACAGACAGACAGACAGAAAGAAAAGAAACCAAGACAGACAGACAGACAGAAAGAAAAGAAACCAAGGCAGACAGACAGACAGATAGAAAAGAAACCAAGACAGACAGACAGACAGAAAGAAAAGAAACCAAGACAGACAGACAGACAGAAAGAAAAGAAACCAAGACA
>NW_028234441.1:23318154-23322613 GCF_977035675.1 Penaeus japonicus
GGGGGGAAAAGATAATGATGGAGGGAGAGGGAAGGGGGGGGTCCTAAGTATTAACACAAGCTGCCATACCCCCCTCCCCTCCCCTAATACTCCCCTGATCCCGCTCTTCAGACCCACCCCCTGCTCCCCCCTTCCGCTTGCCCTAAACCCCCGTTCCTCCCCACCTATTGACTACACCCCCTTTACTCCTCCCCTCCCCTTTGTCCCTCCCTCCCACCCCTTCCTATCGTCCTGCACCCCTCTCTACCCTCTACCCTCTTACTCTACATCCCGCCCCCTACCCCTCCCTACCCGACCCCTCCCCCAACACCCCCCCCACTAACACTCCCCCGGTACCCAAAACTAACCCCCCTACCCATCCCCACCGCCTCCCTATACCCCCTCCATGCTTTCCCCTCCCCTACTGACACCCTCCCCCTCCCCCCCCCCTACTCACGACCGCCTGCTTGGACGTATAAGGCGCTAAGGGTGGGGAGGGAGGGGGCATGGGGGGGAGGGGGAATCTAGAACATAAATCTTGGTTCAAGGAAAGAGGGGGGGGGCGGAAGGGGGGGAGGGGGTAAGCTGTCCTTTATGTGGGGTATGAGGGGGAGTGGGAAAGGGAGGAAGGGGGGGGGGGTGAGTGACAGGATAAGAGAGATAGAAGAAGATGAAAAAAGAGAGAGGTAGGGAGGGAGGGAGGGAGGAAGAGAGTGAGAGAGAGAGAGAGAGAGAGAGAGAGAGAGAGAGAGAGAGAGAGAGAGAGAGAGAGAGAGAGAGAGAGAGAGTGTGAGTGAAAGAGAGAGAGAGAGAAAGAGAGAAAGAAAGAAACAGACAGAAACAAACTTTTCTTTTATATACACATAAAACAAACATAAATATAAACACAGACAAACAAAAACATATAGTTCGTGTCAGTGAAATAACAAAAAAAGAAGAACAGGAAGATCTAAGAATTCCTTTTTTTTTCTTTTTTTCTTTTTTTTTCTTTCTTTCTTTCTTTATTTTATTTCTTTTGCATTGTCTTTGTTTTAGTTTTCCATTTTCATCCTTCTAATCTTTCTATTTTATTTCAATCGTCTTTTCTTTACCTGCTTTTTTTTTCTCTCTCTCTCTCTTTTCTAAATCATTCTTTCGTTTTCTTTGTTTTCCTTTTTTTTTCATTTTTGTTGTTGTTTCTGTTTTGTTTTGTTTTATTTTATATTAGTCTCATCTTTTATGTTTTTTTTTTAATTTCAATTTCTTGTTGTTATTGTGTACATATATATATATATATATATTTATATATATTTATATTTATATATATTATATATATATATTTAAATATATATATATGTATAATTATATATATATATATATATATATATATATATATACATATATATATATATATATATATATATAATATATAATATATATATATATATATAATAGATAGATAGATAGATAGAGATATAGATATACATATACACACACACACACACACACACACACATATATATATATATATATATATATATATATATATATATATATATATAGAGAGAGAGAGAGAGAGAGAGAGAGAGAGAGAGAGAGAGAGAGAGAGAGAGAGAGAGATAAACATAGAAGGAAATATAGATACCGAGATAGACAAAAACCGACATAAACAAGTGAAGAAATAGACAGACAGGCAGAGAAGCAAATAGACCGATAAGACAAAAATAAAAACAAATTCAAAAAGATAAATTCAAATAAATTCAAAATCGAATTTCGGTTAAACCGCTCTATTTTTATCCTTTTGAATGATAAAAGATAAGTATATGAACTGATCTAAATCTTCTTAAAATTGCATAATTTAAAGTCTCTGAAAAATTCCATTGGTACAAAGAACGAAATTTATATGTGTGTATATATATAGTTTTTATATATATATTATAATATATATATATATATTAATAATATATAGTATATATATATATATATATATGTATATATATATATTTATAATATCTGTATATATTATATATATATATATATATATATATAATATTATATACTTGTTATATATATATATGTATTTGGTATGTATTTTGGCATATATATATATATATATATTTATATATATTATATATATAGTATATTTAATATATATATATATATATAACATATTAATTATATTATTATATATATATATATAGTATATGTATATATAATATATTATATATATATTTATATATATTATATATATACATATATATATTATATATAATTATATATTATATATAGTTTTAGATTAGAATATATTATATATATATATGTTTATAATATATTAATATATATATATATTATATATATATATTTATATTTATATATAAAGACTTTCTTATATATGTATACTGTATCACATATAATATTTTCATACATACCATACACTCATATAATATATTTGTCAGATAGCTAACTATTATTAATATATATAAGATAGATATATATACCTATAACATATATATACTTACTTATAAATATATTACATACATTTATATACATACATATATTATATATATATATATCTTATATTACTATATATTATAAATTTTACTTAATATATATACATATATACTTATATATAATACATATACATATATATATATTTACCGATACTCGCTTATATATATATACATATATTTATATATATATATACTTTATATATAGATAGTATATATAGTTATATATATATACACACTCACACACACAAACTGGCACACACACACACACACACACACACAAACTCATAATATATAGATAGTTATATAGTTAATATATATATATAGATATATTATTTATATACATACACAACCTCTCAGCACACACACACACACACACAACACATCACCACACACAAACACATATATAATATTTATTTATTAATTATATATATCTATTTATATATATATACATACACACACACCAACACACACCCACAACACTCTATATTTAATATTTACTTTAATATATATATATATATTATTTATATATATTATTTATATACTATATCTATATACATTATATATGTATATATATATATATATTATATATATATAGTATATATTATATGTTACACACTTATATATATGTATATAGTAATATATTTATATACATTATATATATGTTTATTATATATATATTATAAAATTATATATTTTTTTCTAATATACTATATTTATATTTATATGTATGTTATACTATATATTAATATATATAGTCTATATATATATATATATAGTTTCTATATATAGATATATTACATGATACTTATTTATGTATGTCTGTATGTATATATAAGTATATATATATGTATATATATATGTATATATATATATATATATATATATTTATTTGCATATATATATATATTATATATTTAGATATATCTATATAATAGTTATATATATGAATTATGTATGTATATACACACTCACACACACACACACACACACACACACACACCTGCCATAATTATGATTTATAATATTCACTATGCATTGTCGTCCCTATTAAAGCATTCACAAAGACAATCACTTATGCTTCAGTTTATTCATATATGCAAAAACATTTTCCTAATGTATGCGAAATGTCACTGCATCTAATTTGCATAATGATCACTTCCTTTTCTCTGTATTTTTCGTTTTTTTGTTTTTTTATTAATATTGTTACATATACATTTTGTTATGATGATGATGATGATGATGATGATGATTATTATATATATATATATATATATATATATATATATATATATATATATATATTTATATATTTTTTATATATATATATATTATATATAATATGCATTATATATATATTGTGTGTGTGTTGTGTTGTTGTGTGGTGTGTGTGTGTGTGCATTATATATATGTATATATTGTGTGTGTATGTGTATGAGCGTTTATGCGTCTTCTGTGTGTGTGAGAGAGAGAGAGAGAGAGAGAGAGAGAGAGAGAGAGAGAGAGAGAGAGAGAGAGAGAGAGAGCGTATATATGTACATGTACGTGTGTGTGTGTGTGTGTGCTGTACGTGTCTCCATGTCTCAGTTTGTGCATGTGCATTTTTATTCCTGAGACCATCTGACTGCCTGTCTTCGTTGATACCCGTGCATGCGTATGTAGTTTCTCCCCTCCACCATCCCCTTCCCTCCCTCCTTCTCTTTAACACCACCTAAAATTCCCCGCTCATTATCCCACTCACCCCACCACACCTCTCACTCATTCCATCCCCCATATCCCCCCCACCCTCAATCCACTAACAGCTCCCTCCCCTTACTAACACCAACCCTAACTCCCCTCTCATCTTCCCCTCCCCCTCCCCCCCACACACCCCTCCACCCCCCCCCCCCACCTCTCACATCCCCCGCCCTTGATTGGCAATACACGTGCCACCTGCCTCCGCCCGCCCATTGCAGCACAGGCAGGTGCGGCAGGGGCAGGTGTTGCCTTTGACC
>NW_028234441.1:23325213-23327713 GCF_977035675.1 Penaeus japonicus
AAAATATAATGAAAAAAGACATACACAGGTCGTTAGCCTTGCCTCCAAGAGACTTGAGGTGCATGACAAGTCGTGTACTGCAAGTACCGTGCATGATTCACGGTAGGAAACGTTCCTTCAACACAAGGTCCAACACCTACTGGTTGCGTATGCTGCCGCTAGATGGCTACCGGTCTCACGCAAACACGTGGTTGACTAATTACGGTATTTATTAATATTTTCTAGGTGATTTTGAAGGGAAATTCTTTTTTAAAAATGTTTTTTGGGTGGTATCGCGATGATATATCATTATCATCTAACTGAAGATGAATAAAAAAGAGAAACAAAAATGAAGAAGATAGAAAAAAAGACATAATTTAGATCAACTCAGTTATTTTCTGCGCAAGCATGTCACTCTCCACTCCGTTCGTTCGTATCTTTAATAAATACAAAGTCACCGTTTTATATTTTTTCTTTCTTTTTATTTTTCATATATATATAACGGACCCCCGCGAGAATCGAATAAAACATCATTACGAGGAATAATGACCTTATACCCTCTATTTTACAACGACTCTTTAAGCGTAATTTGTCTTAAGATGTGTCAAATTAACCTTTATTTTGTGGGTTTTACAGACCCCGCGCCGGCGCAGTGGGAAAAGCGATCTTATGCGTAAGGGATGTAGAGGTCAGAGTCGTATGGGAAGGGTTTGAGGTAATGGAGGATGGGTGGGAGGTGGGAGGGAAGAGGTGGGAGGTGGGAGGTGGAGGTGGAGGTGGGAGGAGGAGGAGAGGGTGGGTAGCGATGGAGGCGAAGAGTGGAACGGGGGACGGAGGAGAGAGGTTGAAGGTGGCGGAAGCGTAGACCGGAGCGTAGCAGAAGTCGTCTCGGAGAAGGAAGAGGAGAGAGGAGAAGGTGGAAGGAGGAGGAGGTGGGAGGTATGAAGCTACAAGAGTCGAGACAGGAAAAGGAGTCGCAGGAGCGAAAAAGAATGGAAGGTTTAGAGAGTAGAACGAAGGTGGAAAGGAGACAAGAAGTCTGACTAGAGACAAGATGATGATAATTAGAGTGTTGAGAAGATACGCAGTGGAGGGAAGGAAGGTTGAAAGAAGTGGAAACGGAGAGAATGTGGCGGTTTAAGTAAAGGACGGACAGAGTAGGAGGAGAGATGGGGAAAGGTCGGAGATATATGTAGAAGAGAAGGTGGTAGGAGGAAGAGGCGAGAGGAGGAGAAGAGGCGAGAGAAGAAGATAGATAGAGGAAGAAGGTAAAGGAGGTAAAAAAAAGGGGGAAGAGAAAAGACGTGAAGAAGAAGAAGAAGAAGGAAGAAGATGAATTAGACGATAGAGGAAGAAAGTAGACATAGAGAAGGAAGGGAGAGGAAAGACTCCTCTCCACACTAACACGAAGAACATGAGGAGAACAGCGTGCGAGTACGGGATAAAGTTGAGGGAGTGGAGGTGGGGAACAGGGGGGGGGGAGGGGGAAAGAGGGTGCTATAACCAAAAGTATAAACAGGGGGTTATCATCCAGCTCCAAGGAACGGGTCGTTAGGACATATAATGTGTGAAACATGCATTTGGGTTTTTCGGTCTCTTTGGCATCTCGCGCGTTGGGAAGGTTGAGAGAGGGATGGAGGGAGGGTGGGAGTGATTGGGGTAGGGTGGGAGGTGAGAGGGAGGGAGAGAGGGGAAGTGAGTGGGTTAGCACACAGGGAGGGTGTGAAAGGAGAGCGAGAGGGGTGGGGGTGGGAAGAGGGAGGAGCAGACGATGGGGACGAGGAGAAAACAAGAGAGCGAGAAGAGGAGAATGGTGGGAGGGCGAGAGGGAAGGGAGAGAGAAGGGAGGAAAGGGTGGGTATAGGAGGGTGAGAGGGAGGGTGGTTTGGGAGATGAGCGGATGTGAGATAGAGAGAGAGAGAAGAGAGAGAATGAGGAGCAAGAGAGAGACGAGCGACAGAAGAGAGAGAGAGAGAGAGAGAGAGAGGCGGGGGGGAAGGGGGTAGGGAGAGGGAGAGGGAGTGGGAGAAGGAGGGTGGGTGGGAGGGAGGGAGGGATGAGAGAGAGGGAGGGTTGAGAGAGAGAGAGAGAGAAAGAAAGAGAGACGAAAGAAAAGGAAGAGAGAGTAAACAGAAAGAGAGAGAGAGAGAGCTACAAGAAGAGAGAAAAGAGAAGAGAAAAGAGATAGCAAGATAGTAACGTCAGAAAAGCAGTGAAAACCCTATACCAAAACAAAAAAAAAAAAAAAAAAAAAAAGACAAACAGAAATATTATTACGAAAAAGATAAAAATCGAACAAAATAAAATCAGGGAAAAGAAAGACACAGAGAGAAATATTACGTGCATGTTATGCGCCCTCCCGCTCATGCACACATGCTCTTCCGCCATGCACACAAATAACCATGAATAGCTTGTCCAATTCTGTCGGGGCGTGTTGGAGGGTGTGGTGAGTATTGTGTGTAGCGCGTGCGCGGTGGTGTGCAGAGTGAAGCGACTGCATGTACGGGGCGATGTGCGAGTG
>NW_028234441.1:23331440-23337382 GCF_977035675.1 Penaeus japonicus
AGCGTCCATCAAGTACCGAGGTGTTGGCAAGCCTGCTCGGGCCGCTAGCTTTATGTCCGGAACTGTTTGTTGACTTTCGCCGCAACTTTGGGAGACTTTGCCGCAACGGATTTTTTTTTTAGAAGAGAAATCTTTCTAGAATAAAATTTTAAAAAGAGACAGGGTTATGAACTCTCCAATATTTTTTTTTCTTTCGTTGGTGTAATTATATATATATATTTTTTATCTATTGTTTGAGATATATTACTGGGTGGAGTATTGTGGTTTTCTCGCCCTGTTTTTGTTTTTTATATATCTTTTTTATTTTCGTTTTATTGACTATTATCTGGATTTATTTTGCGGGACGGGTTGTCATGGTGTAAGTTAGGTGCTGTGTGAGTGTATATGTATATCATATATATATATATATTATATATATATATATATTATATATATATGTATATATATATATATTTTATATATAATATAAAATATATATATATATATATATATATATATATATGTGTGTTGGTTGTTATTGTGGGTGTGTTTCTGGTGTGTTGTTATACGTGTATGACGTGTTATGTTTGGTGTGTGAGTGTTTGTGTGAGTGTGAGTGTGTGTGTGTGTGTGTGTGAGTGTATGTGTGTGTGTATGTATGTGTGTGCGTGTGCGTGTTATTCATTTTTCACTTCAATTAGAAACTCTCATCATTTTCGTTCTTTTAAAATCCTGTCATAGAGCTCAAATCAGTGGTAATAATCTTCTTAATTATAATGCCAATTATAAAAGTAATAACTTGATTAATACTGGTAAAGTTAATTGCAAATTTATTCATTCTGTTCGTTAAATGAACAAAAATGATATCATTGTAATTATCATGATTATTATGATTGCCGTTTTAATAACAGTGACACTAATAAGAGATTTGATATGAAAGATTAACTTTTGATTAATAATAATGAGGGGAAAGAGAGCGATCGTTGTGATAAGAGAATCATAAGTATTGATATAAAAAACATTACGAATCATCAAACTTACATATTAATGAAGGTGAAAATCATAGTAATTAGTAACCACATAATTAGCAATAACGACGAAGGATAGCCATAGTAATGATAAAATAACAGCGAGAACTGCAGCAGCGATGATGAATATAAAGAAAAAAAATAAGAATATTGACAATGACAATACCATTACAGTAATGACGATGATGATAATAATGGTAACCTAATCATTTCCGCGAACGAGATTCCGTACTACGCCACTCGCAAAAAAAAAGGAAAAAAACAAAAGAGCATCAACAGAGAGAAATCGTTTCTGAGAACCACAAATGTTATCAACACACGCCATCTTGTCTCCGGCCGTTCGCATATCTTGAATCCGCGTAGAGTTGGGGATTCACTTTTCGCCCGCGGAAGCTGTGGTAACTCGAAAAAGGAATGTATTTTAGGGAGAATGAGAGAGAGAGAGATGAGAGATGAGAACTGTGGTATCGCGGAAAGAATGTATTTTAGGGAGATGAGAGAGAGAGAGAGAGAGAGAGAGAGAGAGAGAGAGAGGGAGAGATAAGATAGATAGATGGGAAGGACGAAAGGGAGAGAACACAAAAACAAAAATACACACACAAACACAACAACATATAGCTTTATATATATATTTTATATATATATATTATATATATATATAGAATAGATAGATAGATAGATAGACAGACAGATAGATAGATAGATAGATAGATAGATAGACAGATAAATCGATAAATAGATTGATAGATAGATAGATAGATAAATAGATAGATTAATAGATAGATAGATAGATAGATAGACAGTGAAACAAACACCGAAACAGATAAAGTAAAGACAAACAGTGATCTAGCAAAACACAACACAACAACCAATGCACAAATAAAACACAATTAAAACACACACACACACACACACACGCAAGAACAGACACAGAAAAAAAAAAAAAAAAAAAACGCGCACAGAAAAAAACAAAAATAAAAAAAAAACTTCTTTTATACTCGCGATCCCTAGCTCACAAAAATGGGCGGAGCCAAAGATGGGCCTTTGGATGTATGAGTATTTACAAAGCAGATTAAATTCAAGAGAGAGTATTACTGTGTTTGTCTCTTTGTGGGAATTCGGACTGTTTTATCGCCGCCTGTAAAATAGATCTGGGAGATTTGTCGTAAGAAAACATAGATGCGTTTGGGAGACACCGCCGATGGTCGGGGGGAAGGGGGAGGGGGAGGAGGGGGAGGGGGAGGGGGAGGGGGAGGGGGGGAGGGGGAAGGGGGAAGTGAGGAAAATGAAGGAAAGGAAACGCGGGGGAAAAGCATTTAAATGTTGTTGTTTTTTGTTTGTTACTGTTTTCGTGGATGGATTGTTATTTTGCTATCGTTAATGTTGATCTTATTATTTTGTTTACATCTTATAATCATATCATATATAATCTCATTATTATTATCATCATTCTATCAATATCATTATTATATAATCAGTGTTATCCTGATTATAGGCTAGTATTATATTATCGTATGTATGTGTGTTGGTGGTGTATGTGTGTGTGTGTTTGGAGTGGTGGAGGTGTGCGAATTTATAATATTGTGAGTCAGTCTAAGTATTTATCCAAAAATACAATACACAACAAAATCAAATCAAACTAAACACCACAATAAAACTAAATAAACTCACGTATACAAGACCAAAATTTAGCGTGCCCGATGATACAGTTGCAGTTCCCAGAAACAGCCAAGGGGTGGGGGGGGCTGTAAAGTGGTGTTGTGTTTTGGACCTGACACAGAGCTGGTCTCGAGACATATTGAAATTCTGAGGAATTTTGTGACAATGTTCATTTTATTTTTTTCGGATGGGAGAGTAATTAGGTTATATTTTTTTTCTTTTTATGCTGTTGTTTTTTTTTTTTTTTTTTTTTTAAGTAGTTTGGGTGTGTGTGTGTTTGTGTGTGTGTTTGTGTGTTTGTGTTTGTGTGCGTATATGTGTGTGTGTGTGTGTGTGTTTCTTTTGTTTTATTATTTATGTGTGTTTTCCGTTTTTTTTTTCTTTTTTTTTTTTTACTTTGCTTTGTAGATTTATTTCAATTCTTGTTTGTGTTTTTGTTTTTGATATGTTTGATTATCTGTTAATTTTTATTTTAATAACTTATTTATATTTGGATAGGGGGTGGGGGAAAGGGGGGCAGGGGAATTTAATCTATTCTGTCCCTTTCCATCTCAGGGACGTCGTCTTTTCTTGCTCTGTGTCTTTGTCAATATATCTAAAAACTTATATAAATATATCTATATATAAAATATATATCTAAATTCTCGCTGTAGGATAGATCGATAGATGCTAGATAGATGACTTTTAAGTATTTGTTTATTAACAACAACAACACTAACACACAAGAAACACAAATACAACACCACAAAATATATATGTATATAAAATCTTATATATATATATAAAAATATATATATAAATAAATCTCTATATATGTATGTATTTGTATATTATGTAATATAAATATATATTATAAATATATATATATATAATATATTCTTAAAAATAAAATGTGTGTGGTGTGTGAGTATAGTGGAGTATTTGATTTTAAACATATCAATATATATCTTTATATATATATTATCTATATCTATTATAATACTATATATAAAAACACCTACACACACACAAAAATATATTATTCTCTAATAAATATATATCTATATAAATATAAAATATATATATATATATATTATGTAATTAGTATGTGTGTTTGTGAGTGTGTGTGAGTACTGTATAAAATAATAATGTGATTTGTATTGTATATATAGATATTTCAAATATATGATTCTATTAATTCATGAAAAACCATATTATTAAAGTATTTCCTACCTTTCTATTTTATAAAATCTTGAAATCATTCATGAAATAATGTTCCCAAAATATTGATATATGTTTTCTATCTCATTGTATAATTAAGTGCATAATATGTTTTCAGAAGTTACAAAAGGTTTTATACAAAATATAAAGGATTTTATAGCATTCACTTCCAAGCAAAGTAATTCAATTTTTCAAAAAAAAAAAAAAAAAAAAAAAAAAAAAATAAAATCAACGAACCATAAAGTATGATGAACTACAATGATGTACTTTGTAATCTGAGGAATTGTATAGGAGAAAAGACAAATGAGAAATATATGCATCGCCATCATTAATTCTCACCCCATCCACTTTCCCAATTTGAAATTAAATTCTTTTCATTTTTATTATGTATAATCAATTTGGAAGAACAACAAAACTTTGAACAAAAAAAAAAAAGAAAACAAAAATAATAATAATAAAAAAACATTCAAAAATACCCTCAAAAATTTGTTCTATTTAGTGAACACTTTTGCTCACATAAAAAAAAAAAATTCCTATGACAATTATGTGTCATTTCGTTGACGTTACAAATGAAATGACAAACGAGGTGAGAAGGACGTGGGGGGAGATAGCTGCTAAGAAATGAGAGAAAGAGAGAGAGAAAGAGAGAGAAAATATTTAGATTTTCGTAATATATATAGGACAGCAGAGAGGGGGGGAGAGAGAGAGAGACACAACAAGAGGGAAGGGAGAGAGAAACGCATGGTTGGAGAGAAGTGAAGAGGAGGAGGAGAGTGAGAGAAAGAGAGGAGACAGAGAGAACAAGGAGAGAGAGGTAGGGGGAGCGAGGAGGCGAGATAGAGAGAGAGAGAGGAGACAGAGAGGAGAGCGGCGGGAAGAGAGAAAGAGAGAGAAGAGGAGAGCGCACACAAAGAGGGTGAGAGGGAGGAGAGGAGAGGTGAGAGAGAGAGAGAACAGAGAGAGAGGAGGAGGAGGAGAGACTCAAGAGGGATAAATAAATGATGGAAAAAAAAAAAAAAAAAAAAAACTAATTAAAAGAAAATATGGAAGTAATTAATACGAGAAATTAGTGAAAAAGAATAATTTAGAAAGCTATTAGTCAGTATATAACAATAACTAACTAAAAAAAAAAAAAAAAAAAAATAGTGCTTGGAAGTGACCCTATAGACCTATAGAAAGAAAGAAAGAAAGAGAGAAAGATATATATAGAGATAAAGATAGAGATAGATAGATAGATAGATAGAGAACGAGAGAGAGCGAGAGCGAGAGGGAGGCGGCGGAGAGGGAGAGGGCGAGGAAAATGAGCCTTCCTCCCCCCACCCCACCCCCTCAACGGGATCGCTAGTAAGCACGATGCTCCATAAGAGACACCACTTGTCACAGGGATCCTTCGCGGGCGCCTCCGACGACGAAGAAGACGAACCCATGGACGTCAAGCCTAACATTGAGGCGAACAACAACGCCACAACGCCACCACGCCCACAGCTCTTTGGCGCGCCATACGCCGAAATCAAGGCGTCTCAGCTCCTCCCCTTCGAGTGTCACCGCGCCCACGCCTGGAGCTGGTCTACCCGCGGGCGTGCTGATGGGCGGGCGGCCTAACACGCCCACGAGGTCCTTGGGTGTCGTGCCGCCCACCAACACGCCGCCCATCCTGGAACCGATGAGAGTTGGAGAATCTAAGGTTAATAGCTCATTCGCAGGTTTTAATGTAAGTACTGGCGATCTGCTGGTCTTTGTGTGTCTGTTTGTCTGACTGTCTGAATATCTGGATGTCTGTCTGGATGTCTGTCTGTCTGTCTGTCTGGATGTCTAGATGTCTAGATGTCTGTCTGTCTGTCTGAATGTCTGGATGTCTGGATGGATGGATGGATGTCTGTCTGTCTGTCTGTCTGAATGTCTGGATGTCTGGATGGATGTCTAGATGTCTGTCTGGATGTCTGTCTGTCTGGATATCTGTCTGGATGTCTGTCTGAATGTCTGGATGTCTGTCTGTCTGGATGTATGTCTGTCTGGATGTCTGGATGTCTGTCTGGATGTCTGGATGTCTGTCTGGATGTCTGTGTGTACGTTTGT
>NW_028234441.1:23337482-23347482 GCF_977035675.1 Penaeus japonicus
CTTTAACCATCCTTCTCTTCCTGCTCCTCCCCCACCTCCTCTTCTACCACCTCCTCCTCCTCCTCCTCTTCCCAATCCTCCACCTCCTCCTCCTCCTCTCAATCCTCCACCTCCTCCTCCTCCTCTCAATTCTCCACCTCCTCCACCACTACCTCTTCCACCTCCTCCTCCACCAACACCTAATTTTCCACCTCCACTACCTCCTCCTCCTCCTCCTCCTCTACCTCCTCCTCCTCCTCCTCCTCCTCTACCTCCTCTTCCTCCTCCTCCTCCTTCACCTCCTCCTCCTCTACCTCCTCCTCCTCTTCCTCTATCTCCTTCTCCTCTATCTCCTCCTCTACCTCCTCCTCCTTCTCCTCCTCCTCCTCCTCTACCTCCTCCTCCTCTTCCTCTATCTCCTCCTCCTCTACCTCCTCCTCCTCCTCCTCTACCTCCTACTCCTCCTCCTTCTCCTCGAAATAGAGATCGAGCAGAATCAACATTTTTTTTTTCTTCTTCTTCCTAAGAATCTTCCAGAAGAGTCGCGTTGTCTTGTCTATGACTCACCTCTTCATCATTATCTCTTCTTTGTTTTTTTCTTTTACTTTTCTTTTCTTTTTCTCTCTTTTTATTTCTTGTTTCTTTTCAAAGTTTCGGCGGATATTTCGACGTAGTGTGTGTGTTTGTGTGTGTGCGTGTGTGTGTGTGTGTGTGCGTGTGTGTGTTTGTGTGTGTGTGTGTGTGTCTTTTCTTTTTCTCTTTTGCTTATTATTACGTTTTTGTTTTGTTTTTCATTTAACGATTTACCTCTCCTCCCATACATATTAATGCAAGTTCACTCCTATTCGTCTATTTCTATAATCATCCGTCTATCTATCTATCTTACGCCAGGACACTCCTCCCCCAACTGTTTATCTATCAACTTTTTGTCTATTTATCTATCTATCTCCTTTGCCTTCCCCATCAACTATTTCTTTGTGGATAGATCCCTTTGTAAAACTCACTTACCTATCTTACGTTCGTACCCTTTTTCTCTATGTCTCTCTTTAGCTCAAGGACACCTTTCCTATCTCTCGGTATATCTGTCTTACCCTCCAACCCCCCCTCCTCCCCCTCCACTCCTCCCCCACCCTCCACTCTTCCTCCACCCCTCCTCTCCCTTCCTCTCACCCTCCACTCTTCCTCTCCCCCTCCACCATCTACCTCTCCCCTCCACCCCTCCACTCTTCCACTCCATCCCCTCCTCTCCCTCTCCACCCCCTCCTCTCCCCCTCCACCCCCACCCCTCCACTCCTCCACCCTTCCTCCACCCCTCCCCCTCAATCCCTCCTCTCCCTCTCCACCCCTCCTCTCCCCTCCACCCCTCCTATCCCCCTTCCCTCCCACGAACATCACGTAAGGAGATGTGCCACAGGGCTCTTTTACATCTCCTTCGATTTTCGCTTCTTTATTTGTCTCGCTCTCTCTCTCTCTCTCTCTCTCTCTCTCTCTCTCTCTCTCTCTCTCTTTCTCTCTCTTTCTTTTTTCTCCCCTTAGGCTCTCTTTCACTCTCTCTTTCGATTTCTCTCACTCTTTCTCTCTTTCGATCTCTCTCTCTCTTTCTCTCTTTCGAATTTTTTTTGTTTTTTTTTTCTTTTTTTTTTTTTTTTTTTCGCTCTCATGCGTAACATGAAATCCAAACAAATTTCCAAAAAAAAATACATATCCATCAACAATCCACCACCCCCCCCACCCCCCCCCCCATCTCTCCCCNCCTCTCCTATATTCTTTCCTCTTTATCTTTCTCGTCCACTCTTTTTCATCTCCCTGCGTCGTCAAGCGTGCCATTCTCCCACTCTTCTCTCCTCTCCCTTCTTCCTTCTCCTTCCCTCTCCCTCCTCCTTTCTCCTCTCCCTTGTCCCTCCCTTTTTCACCTTCCTTAAGCCTCCTCCTCTCTCCTCTACCTTCTTTTTCCTCTTTCCCTTCCTCCCATTTTCCTCCTCCTCTCTCCTCTCCCGTCTCCCTCCCTCCCTCCCTCACCTCCTTTCCTCTCTCTTCTCTCCTCCCTCACCTCCCTCCCTCCTTCCTTCACCCCTCACCCTCCTACCCTCCCTTACCCCCCCCACCTCCCTCCCACCACCCTTCTCTCACCTCTCACCCTCCAACCCTCCCTCACCCCGCCCCCTCACCCTCCCACCCTCCTTCCAATAGGCTATTCATAACATTATATTTTCCTTCCTCCATATATTTGTCCAGTGAGACCGCTTCCCCCCCTTTTGCTATTTTAAGGTGAGGGTTTGTGGGCTGGTCTCGCCTTCCGGGGTGAAAAGGCTGCACGAGGGATAACCCACCCTTTTTTTTGTAGGGGTGGGTGGGGTAGGGAGAGGGGGGGGATTTTTTCAGGGGAGTGGGTGCAGAGAGGGAGGGAGGTGGATGGGGTGTAGTAGGGAGAGAGGGAGTTCTTCTCATCTTTTTTTTTTGGGGAGGTAGGTAAATTTTTGTTGTTTGTTGTTGTTTTTATTATCTTTTCGTCGTTCTTCCTTCGCTACTTTTTCTTCTCTTTCTCTTCTTCTTCCTCTATCTCCTCTTCCTTTCACCTTCTCCTTCCTCCTCCTCCTTGAACTCCTTCTACTTCGGTAATTTTTTTCTTTCTTTCTCTCTTCTTTTTCTTCTTCTCCTCCTCCTCCTTCTACCACCCCTTCCTTTTCATTCTCCTTCTCCTCCCACTTCCATCTCCTCCTCCTCCTTCTCCTCCTCCTCCTTCTTCTCCTTCTCCTCCTCCTCCTCCTCCTCCTCCCCCTCCTCCTTCTACCACTCCTTCCTCTTCATTCTCCTTCTCCTCCCACTTCCATCTCCTCCTCCTCTTCCTCCTCCTCCTCCCTCTCCTCCTCCTCCCTCTCCTCCTCCTCCTCCTCCTCCTCCTCCTCTTTCTCCTTCTCCACCTCTTCCCCCTCCTCCTCGATTAGCTACTCCTCCTCCCACTCCTCACATCTCCTCAAAAGGAATCCTCCTTTCTCCTCCTCCTCCTCCCTCTCCTCCTCCTCCTCCTCCTCCTCCTCCTCCCTCTCCTCCTCCTCCCTCTTTTCACTCCAACCCATTTAGATGTGGTTGGGTGTGAGTAGCAGAAGGATGGAGGGGGAGTGGGGGGAGGGGGGGGGTGATGGAAAGAGCAGGAGGGGAGGAATGAGAAGGAGGAGGAGGAGGAGGAGGAGGAGGAGGGTAGGGGGGGGGGAGGACCACTCACCGGACGACTCTCTATTCAGAACTAGTAATAACCACTTCTTTGTAGGGAAGGTTTCTGGGGGGGGGAGGGGGGAGGGGAGATGTTGAAGGGGGCGGTAGGAGGGGGAGGGGGAGGGATAGGGAGAGGAGCCAGTGGGAGAGTGGGGGTGGGGAAGGGTGGGAGGGAGGAATGGAGGGAAGGGGGGGGAGGGTCAAAGGAGAGGGAGGATTGAAGGAGAGGAAGGGTAGGGGGGGGGTAGGGTTGAAGGGGAGGGAGGGAGGTGGGGGAGGAGGGGAGGGTAGGGGGAGGGGGCGATTGAAGGGGAGGGAGGTGGGGGAGGAGTGGAGGGGAGGGTAAGGGAGGGTCGATTGAAGGGGAGGGAGGGGGGGGGGAGGAGGGAAGAGGGTATAGTAGTTAGCTTTTCTTGTGTTAGAGATGTCCTCTTCAGTCTGCCTGAGTTATCGTAGTTTGGGACCTCTTGCTCTAGGTGCCAGGGAGTTTTTTTTTTCTTCTTCTTTTTTTTCCTTTTTCTTTTTTGGCTTTTTTATTATATGACTTTATTTATTCTATGGCATGTTTTTATTTTATATTTTTTTTTTAATGCTATGATTGATATTTTATGCGGAAATATTTGTATTTTTTTCACATATTCATTACTTGTTTTAATGATATCGCCATTTCTTATATAAATTTCTTTTAATTCGAAAATGATGTTTACGCGAAAAAATGCAGCTATCTTTCCCTCGATTTATAACTTATTATTATTACTTTAATAATATGTCAATTCTTTATACGAATTAGTCTAAAAAAAAAGAAAAAAAACTGAAACACAAAAAAGTCTTACACCATAAACGAAACTTCGAAACATTTGAAACATTTGAAACATCGCTAACAAAGCTGACATTTTCCGCGGGTTCGAGATCGGTTTCGAAGCGTGTCTCATTTCGGTCGTGATTTAACATATACGCACGCAGACACATGTATGTATATTTATATGGATATTTAAATCTATTCTCAGTCTATTTTTTTTTTTTTTTTTAATGAAAATGTGATGTTGGATATATGGATATTTAAATTCTTAATCTTTTTTTTTATGAAAATGAGATGTCGGAGTTTCTTGTTTTTTGTTTTGGTTTAGTTTTCTGTTTTATTTCTGTTTTTTTATGATTATTTGATACTCTTTAATCTTTTTCCTATTCCTCTTCCTTTCTCTGTACTTTTTTTTTTCTTTCCTATTTACTCATCCCTCTTCCTTTTGTTCTGTCCCTTTGTTTTTTTTCTTTCGTATTTCCTCATACCTCTTCCTTTGTCCTCTTCCCTCTTCCTCTACCCTTCATCTCTTCCAACTCCTCTTTCTTCCTCTTCTTTCTGCACCCTTCCTCTCTCCTCTCTCTCCTCTTTCCTCTTTTCTCCTCGTCCCTTCCCAACTCCTCCTCCTCTTCTTCTCCTCCTCCTCCTCCTTCTACCACCCCTTCCCCTTCATTCTCCTCCTCCTCTTCCTCCTCCTCTTCCTCCTCCTCCTTCTTCTCCTCCTCCTTCTACCACCCCTTCCTCTTCATTCTCCTTCTCCTCCCACTTCCATATCCTCTTCCTCCCCCTTCCTCCTCCTCCTCCTTCTCCTTCTCCTCCTCCTCCTCCTCCTCTTCCTCCTCCTCTTCCTCTTCCTCCTCCTCCTGCCTCCCCCCCCATCCTCCCACCCCCACCTCCACCATTCCACATCCCGAATCCGAATCCACCTCCTCCTCCTTCCCTCCCCCCTCCTCCCCCTCCTCTCCCCCTTCTCGCCCTCCACGATCAGAATCTTAGCATGAATACCCCCCGCTCCTCCTCCCTCCTCCCCCCCCCATCACCCCTCCCCCCCACACCCCCCCGAAATATTAGCATGAATACCCCCATACTCCTCCCTCCTATCCATTTTTTTTTTCCCGCCGTCTCCCTTCCCCCCCCCCTCCTCCTTCCCCTTCAATAACAATCCCCCCCATCCATGAACCCCCCCATCCCCTACCGCCCCTGCAGGATACCTCTCTGTGATAGCTAACTCAGCAAGTCCTCGACGCCAGCTTGGACTGGTCGTCGCTCTGTGAGTCTTTGGTTTTTTATTTTTAAATAAAACCTTCTTTTTTTTTTTTTTCTTTCGTGTGCTTTTCATATCATCGTTTTGTTTTTTTATTTTTTTGTTTTTTTTTTTTTTTTTTTTTTTTTTTTTTTTTTTTTTTTTTTTTTGAGGGCGTTTCGTTTCTTCTCTCTTTTCTTCTCTCTTTTTTCTGTCTTTCTCGTTCTCTCTTTCTCTTTCTTTCCTTCTCTCTCTCTTTCTCTTTCTTTCCTTCTCTCTCTATTTCTCTTTCATTCCTTCTCTCTCTCTCTCCCTCCCTCCCTCCCTCCCTCCTTCCCTCTCTCCCTCCCTCCTTCCCTCTTTCCCTCCCTCCCTCCTTCCCTCCCTCCCTCTGATTTATGTGTGTGTGTGCGTGTATGTATGTATGTATACATAGGCGTGTACGTGCCACTGTGAGTTGTTTGTATACATGGATGTGTGTGTTTACTTTTGTATGTAGGTGTGTATGTGTATGTGTTTTATTCTGACTTTTTATCATTGTTTTTCTATCGTCTTCTCTTTTTGGTTTATATTTATTTTCGTTTTTCTGTATTCATATGTTTAGCGATATTATTCTGTTCCTTATTGAAAAAGGGGGGGGGGATAGGAAACAAAAGAGAAATTGAAGGTGAAGGAAAAAAGGGATAGATATTATTGTTTTTTTGTTGTTATTAATATCATTATTATTGTTATTCATTATTGGATTATTCTTTATCATCCCTTTCTCTTACTTTCTGTTTCTATTTCTTTATTACTTTCTATTTCTCTCTCTCTCTCTCTCTCTCTCTCTCTCTCTCTCTCTCTCTCTCTCTCTCTCTCTCTCTCTCTCTCTCTCTCTCTCTCTCTCTCTCTCTCTCTCTCTCTCTCTCTCTCTTTCTCCCTCCCTCCCTCTCTCTCTCTCCTGTTTTATCAGGTCTTCAACCCCCTTCCTCCTTGGGATGAAGGGGGAGGGGGGGGGGCAGGGAGGGGGCGTGTAAAGTGTATTGATTCCCCTGCCACATCCTTGAGTTCGTACCCCCCCCAACCTAACCCCCTCTTGTCCTACCCCCCCTAACCCCCCTCTCCACACTTTTCTCTCACTCTTCTCTCACACTGTTCGCCTTCAGTCTTACCTACACTCGCACACACACTCGCACATACACGCACTCGCACACACACACATACACACAGACACACGCACACACACACATACACACACGCATTCATCCACAGTTATAACACTTTTGATAGAAATAAATAATTGATGATTAGATAAGCCATAAGCCGTAAGACAGCATCGTGAATAAACCATAAGTCACCATAAGTCACTATGATTCACCTTAAGTCACCTCTGCATGAGTCACCATAACTCACCATAAGTCATGAGTCACCACAACTCTCCACAAGTCACCATAACTCAGCATGACTCATTATGAGTCACTACAAATCTCCATAAGTCATTTTGAGTCACTACTAATCTCCATAAGTCACTACTAATCTCCATAAGTCACCACAAGTCACAATAAATCATTATGAATCACTATAGGTCTCCACGAGTCACCATAACTCACCATAAGTCATCATGAGTCACCATAACTCACCATAAGTCATCATGAGTCACCATAAGTCATCATGAGTCACCATAACTCACCATAAGTCATCATGAGTCACCATAAGTCATCATGAGTCACCATAAACCACTGCCACCATCTGCACCATCGACCCCAAGGTTGAGTTTCTCTTTTGTTTGGTTTAATGTATAATGCAGGTTGTGTAGACAGCCTCCCTCTGCATCCTGCTTCCTCGCTCTCTCTCGCTCTCGCTCTCGCTCTCGCTCTCTCTCGCTCGCTGGCTTTCTCTCTCTCTCGCTCTCGCTCGCTGGCTTTCTCTCTCTCTCGCTCGCTTTCTCTCTTTCTCTCTCTCTCTCGCTGGCTTTCTCTCTCTCTCTCTCTCTTTCTCTCTCTCTCTCGCTGGCTTTCTCTCTCTCTCTCTCTCTCTCTCGCTCGCTCGCTGGCTTTCTCTCGCTCTCTCTCTCTCTCTCTTTCTCTCTCTCTCTCTCTTGCTCGCTCGCTTTCTCCCTAACTCTGTCTCTCTCGCTCTCTCTCTCTCTCTGTCTCTCGCTCGCTCGCTTTCTCCCTAACTCTGTCTCTGTCTCTTTTCTTTTCTTTTCTCTGTCTCGTTCTTCTCTCTTTCTTGTCTCTTTCTGTCTCTCTCCTCTCTCTCTCTCTTTCTTTCTGTTTGTTTCTCTGTCTATTTCTCTTTTTGTCTGTCTCTTTCTCTCTCCTTTTATCTCTCTCTTCTCTTTCTCTTTCTGTTTCTTTTTCTATCTCTATCTATCTTTTCTGCCTCTCTTTATCTTTTATCATATCTATCTGTTTATGTGTGTGTGTGAGAGAGAGAAAGAGAGAGAGAGAGAGAGACAGAGATAGAGAGATCGAGAGACAGAGAGAGAGAAAGAGAAAGACAGAGAGAAAGAGAGAGTGTACGAACCACACTCACGAAAACCCATATTCTAGATCTTATTTTCCACCTTTCCGATTTTTATCTTTATTTTTTCGTTTCTTTTTTATTCCTTTTTTTTGGGTCATTCCCGTCACTGTTTACTCATAAAGCGAAGCAGAGGAGGCATTCAAAGGAGGGAGGGGAGGCAGTCTCGCAGATCAGTGAGTTGGGTGAGTAGTTTATGAGGGAGTGAGGGGGGGGAAGGACGAGGGGAGAGGGGGCGTGGGTGTAAGGGAGAGAGGGTCGGGGAGTAGAATGAAGGAGTGTGAGGGAGAGAGGGTCGGAGAGTGGAATGAAGGAGTGTGAGGGAGTGATTGAGTAAGAGTGAGGAAAGGGATTAAGGCGTGAGGGAGTGAGGGTGGGAAGGATGAGGGGAGAGGGGGCGTGGGTGTGAGGGAGTGGAATGAAGGAGTGTGAGGGAGAGAGGGTCGGGGAGTGGAATGAAGGAGTGTGAGGGAGTGATTGAGTAAGAAGTGTAATGATGGAGAGAATGAAGCAGAGACGGGATGAGGGAGTGAGGAAGGGAATAAAGGAATGAGGGAGGGAAGGAGGGAACAAAAGAACGAGGGAGTGATGGAGGGAATAAAAGAATGAGGGAGTGAGGGAGAGAATAAAGGAATGAGGGAGTGAGAGAGGGAATAAAGGAATGAGGGAGAGAGGGAGGGAATAAAGGAATGAGGGAGGGAATAAAAGAATGAAGGAGTGATGGAGGGAACTAAGAAGTGAGGGAGTAAATGAGATAGAGATAGAGATAGTAGTGACTCAGCGAGAGAGTGAGTCAGTCAGCGAGACTCAAGGTGTTAAACATCGGAAAGAAAAAAAAAGGAAAGAGAAACGATGAGGGAGTGTGAGTGTGTGAGTCAGCCACGCCGCTATGAGTCAGGGAATGAGTCAGCCACGCCATGAGTCAGGGAGTCAGTCAGCGAGACTCGAGGTGTTAAACAGCGGAAAGAAAAAAAAGAAAAGAGAAACGATGAGGGAATGTGTGAGTCAGCCACGCCATGAGTCAGGGAGTGAATGAGTCAGGGAGTGAGTCAGCGAGGGAATGAGGGATTGAGTGAGGGAGTGAAAGCCTGCAGCAATTAGAGAGAGTGCAGAACTGCCTTTGTTCAGCGCACCGAGGGAATACTTCTTGTGCAAGAGGGGGGGTGGGGGTGCAAGGGGGGGGTGGGGGGATGGTGCAACAGGGGGGGTGGGGGGATGGTGCAACAGGGGGGGGGAGGGAAGGGAGGGGGGAGAGAGAGAGAGAGAGAGATTGAGAGAGAAAGATAGAGGGTGGGGGGAGGGAGAGAGAGAGAAGGGGGGATAGAGGAAGAAAGAGAGAAAGAGAGAGTGAGGGGGGGGAGAGAGAGAGAGAGAGAGAGAGATTGAGAGAAAGAGGGGGGGGGAGAGAGGGGGATAGAGGAAGAGAGAGAGAGAGAGAAGGAGGGAGAGAGAGGGGGATAGAGAGAGAGGGAAAGAGAGAAAGGGGGGTAGAGGAAGGGAGAGAGAGAGAGAGAGAGTGAGAGAGAGAGGGTGGGTAGAGAGAGAGAGAGAGAGAACTTGTGTTGTCATTATCTTGATTATTATCATTATCACCATCACCGCCATTTTCACTATCATTATAATTATTGGAATATCATCACCATCTTCATAATTATTATCAGCATCATTGATATCGTCATCACTAAAGCCATCATCATCATCACCACAGACATCATCATCACCACAACCATCATCAATACCACAGACATCATATCATCATCATGATCACCACAACCATCATCATCATCACCATCATCATCATCATCATCACCATCATCATCATCACCATAACCATCATCACCATAACCATCATCATAGCAATCATCACCACAGCCATCACCATCATCATCATCACCATAACCATCATCACCCAATTTTCATCGCGTCGCTTCCCCACTAAAGTGTGTGTTGCTCATTAGACGGGGGGGGAGAGTGGGGGGGGCGGGGGATGACTCTCCCTTCTTCCTCCCTCCCACCCACCCTCTACCCTCCCCCCTACCCCTACCCCCCGCGCACACACACACCTCCCGCCCCAACACTTCGTCCGCCATTTTGTTTTCTGAGAGAGTATCACTTGCGTTCTTATTTTATTGTTTTTTCTTTGTTTTGTTGTTGTTGTTGTTGTTGTTTTTTTGTTTTTTGTTTTAGGGTGTTTTGATTTTTTTGTTTTTTTGTTTATTGATTTTTATATATATATTTTTTTTTTTATTGTGTTTGTCTTT
>NW_028234441.1:23359405-23361905 GCF_977035675.1 Penaeus japonicus
CAAGCAAATAAAATATCACCTCCAAATGACTCTCCATTCTTTTTTTTCTTTTTTTTTTCTTTTTTTTTCTTTTTCGTTTTCGTATCGACAGGTCACTAACGAATGGCGCCAGGTAGTATTGACCAGCCTTCTTCGTCTCTCTCTCTCTCTTTCTTCTTTTTTTCTTACGCCTCTTCTCTCTCTGTATCTCTACCTTACTCTTTACCTCTTCTCTCTTTCTTACTCTCTCTCTCTCTCTTTCTTTTTCTTATTCTTCTCTCTTTCTCTTTTTTTCCTACGGCTTCTCTCTCTGTATCTCTACCTTACTCTTTATCTCTTCTCTCTTTCTTACTCTCTTCTCTCTCTCTCTCTCCTCTCTCTCCTCTCTCTCTCCTCTCTCTCTCTCTCTCTCTCTCTCTCTCTCTCTCTCTCTCTCTCTCTCTCTCTCTCTCTCTCTCTCTCTCTCTCTCTCTCTCTCTCTCTCTTTCTCTCCCTATCCTTCTCTCTCACCCTCTCCTTCTCTTTCTCATACTCAGCATTCTCACCCGCGTCTCTCTCTCTCTCTCTCTCCCTCTCCCTCTCCCTCTCCCTCTCCCTCTCCCTCTCCCTCTCCCTCTCCCTCTCCCTCTCCCTCTCCCTCCCTCCCTCCCTCCCTCCCTCTCTCCCTTCCTCCTTCCCTCTCCCCCTCCCTCCCTCCCTTCCTCCCTCCCTCTCTCCCTCCCTCTCTTTCTCTTTCTCATACTCAGCATTCTCACCCGCGTCTCTCTCTCTCTCCCTCTCCTTCTCCCTCTCCTTCTCCCTCTCCCTCTCCCTCCCCCTCCCTCTCCTCCTCCCTCTCCCCCTCCCTCCCTCTCCCTCTCCCCCTCCCTCTCCCTCTCCCCCTCCCTCTCCCTCTCCCTCTCCTTCTCCCTCTCCCTCTCCCTCTCCTTCTCCCTCTCCCTCCCCCTCCCCCTCCCTCCCTCCCTCTCCCTCTCCCTCCCTCCCTCCCTCCCTCCCTCCCTCTCCCCCTCCCTCTCCCTCTCCCTCTCCCTCTCCCTCTCCCTCTCCCCCTCCCTCTCCCCCTCCCTCTCCCCTTCCCTCACCCTCTCCTTCTCTTTCTCATACTCAGCCTTCTCACCCGCGTCTCTCTCTCTCTCCCACCCGCAGGAGTGTCGACGCGTCCGCTGTGCGAAGTGCTGACGGACGCCGGGCGATTTGCGTACTGCGGCCTCGTCACCTGCGCCCTCACCCACCTCTTCACAGACACGCCCACGGACCACGAGTTTGCCCTGGCCACGCTGGGGCGCCTCGCTCGCCATCTGGGACTTCCTGCGCAGGTGAGGAGCTTGTTATTGCAGAAAAATTGTTGTTGTTACTGCAGAAAAATTGTTGTTGTTATTGCAGAAAAATTGTTGTTGTTATTGATGGTGTTTCTTTGGGGTATCGTTTGTCTCATTATATTATCGTTGTATTGTTGTCTTGGTCTTTGTCATCGCTGCCATTTTTGTTATTATTTTAGTCCTTGTGATTTTTATTTGGATTATCGTCATTGTCGACGTTATCCATATTATCAACACCACCAGGAGTGCCGTTACGTTTATAACAACCCTTTACGTTTTTTTCATTTTTTCATGTTTTGATTATATATTTTGATCTTCAAGTATTCGAATGCTTTAATTATATATATATATATATATATATACATATATATATATATATATATATGTATATATATATATATATGAATATATATATATATATATATAATATATATATATATATATAATATATATATATATATATATATAATATATATTTCTTTGAATTGAATTACCCCCTCCGCATCCTCCAAGTGCCTGTTAACCAACCGCCCGCAATCTCCATTCTCTCCGCACCGTGTCCTTGAGTCGTCCCTTGCTCGTGTGTGTGTGTGTTTACCTCCGTCTCATCCCTGGGTGGTGTTGGGGTTGGTCGTTCTATGTGATGTTTGTTCTTGCAGGTCGTCTGTTTATTCCTGTGATATTCACTTCTGTGTTGGTGGTTTAATCTTGGGTTATTTATTCGTATGTGCCATTGGTTTAATCCTGTGGTATTTATTCGTATGTGTTAGTGGTTTAATACTGTGATATTTATTCGTAGTTGTTAGTGGTTTAATCCTGTAATATATATTCGTAAGTGTTAGTGGTTTGTTCCTGTGATAGTTATTTGTGTGCTAATGTTTTATTCCTGTGAGAATTACCCCTGTGTGTTAGTGATTTATTCATGTGATATTTATCCCTGTGTTAGTGGTGTTCTTGTGATATTCATTCATATGTGGTAGTGGTTGATTCCTGTGATACATATTTCTGTATGTTTGTAGGCTATGTTTATGTGATGCTATTGATGTTTCTTTTTAACATTCCTTACTTGATTTCAGTTATGCTTATATATGTTCCTTTTTATTTTGCGTCGTTTTTGCTCGGTCTCATCCCTCTGTGATATGTGGTAATCCTATGTAATGCTTGTGAATGTATGTTAGTTGATCGTTTTGTATTATGTTTAT
>NW_028234441.1:23384835-23394835 GCF_977035675.1 Penaeus japonicus
CCACGTTTCCTACCCCCCCCCCCCAACAAACTCTCACCCCCAATACACACAGATACACCCTATCCACCAACACACCCTCCTCCTCCCACTCCCCCCTAGCACACACACCTCCCCCCCCAACACACTCTCACCCCCCAGCACACACCCCTCTCCCCTCCCCCTCCCTTCCCCACCCTTTCCTTCCCCTCTCCCCTCCCACCCTCCCTCCTCCCCCTCCCATCCCATCCCCACCCCCACTCCCCTCCCCACCCTTTGCCTCACCCCCCTCCCATCCCACCCCCACCCCCACCCCCATGAGCCATCGGTGTTTAGAGAGAGTGACGGTTGGCACACACCTCCACGCCCCCGCCACGCTTTCCGTGCGCAAACAGATCGGTGATGTTGGCTCACGACTGTTTGTCTGTTCGTTCCTTGTGCTCTCTAGTTCTATAGTTCTCTAGTTCCCTTGTTCTCTAGTTCTCTTGTTCTCTAGATGTCGTTCTTGTCCTCTTTCGCAATGTCGTTCACCCAGTTTCATAGAAGTCGGGGCGTTCTAATTGTGTCTTTATGTTATCGTGTGTTATTGGCGTGATCTGTTCGATTGTCGTTTGCCGTTTCATTGTGGTATTTATCATCATTATCAATATCATTACTATTATAATTACTATTATTATCATTACCATCATCATAATTATAACAACAATCAATACCATTAGGATTTTCATTAGGATCAACACTATCTTAACCTTATTATCTTATTACTATGATCACTATCATGACCATTCTAATTATCATTACCATGATCACTATCATAACCATTCTAATTATCATAACTATGATCACTATCATAACCATTCTAATTATCATTATATCCATCATACTTATCAAATACCATGACTATCATCATTATCTCCATCATCATTATCATCAACCTAACATACTACTCTTATCGATTCATCTACAAAGGCTACGAACACCCCTGGTCAGACCTGAGGCACCTTCCTTCAGGGATTTTTGCTTTTACCCGCAGCAAAAAAAAAAAAAAAAAAAAAAAAAAAAAAAAAAAAAAAAAAAAAAAAAAAAAAAAGGACTGTTTGCTATAGTGCCATTCCATGTACTGTTAACAACGTGTCACCATGAATCATGTCATGGGGCACAAGCATTTTAGTTCGCGTCTGCCCGTCCTGCAAAACGCACCTCACTGCACGAATTGCAATTGCTGATAGGGTTTAAATGCAATCTCCTTTTTACGGTTACAGTGTTGAAGAGGTTGTAGGTGTTAATACGATGTTTCGGCAAGAAATACTCTTGCTAAAAACATATACACATATAAACTTGAGTTCATTTGCACACACACACACACACACACACACACACACACACACACACACACACACACACACACACACACACACACACACACACACACACACACACACACACACACACACACACACACACACACAAACAAACATCCACACATACAAGCATACACCGACATACACAGACATACGTACATTCACACATATAAACATACATCCATACATACATACACATAGCCAGAAAGATATGCAATAGATTTAGATATATAGATATAGATATAGATATTATACAGAACAGATATCATACAAGATCTACCACACTCATGCTGATACCTGGGAATTCACGTCAATCCGCCTACTCGCAAGTCCAATTTTCAGATAAAAAAAGACTTCAAGCAATTCAGTTTACAAGTGCGTATCGAACCTCGCCCCCCCAATGAATGATGATAACAATAATAAAAATAATAATAATAATAATAATAATAATAATAATAATAATAATGATTATAACAATAACAATTATGATAATAACAATAATAATAACAATAATAATAACAATAATAATAATAATAATAATAATGACAGTAATAATAACAATACTGATGATGATGTTAAAAAGAACAATAATGATACTACTACCACTACTATTACTACTACTATCAACAATAATAATAATTATAATAATAACAACAACAACAAAAACAATAAATAACAAAATAACCACCCATACACAAACACAAATCACCACCACTAACACAAACGCTCCCAACACAAACAAAAAACACACAAACCAACAGACGATTAAACACACACACACACACACACTAAATCAAGGCGTCCTGTCCATTACTCCGCCGGACTCGTCTTATACACGTCTTACAGATCACCCACTGGAGGGTTTCTTCGGACAGTCGTGCGACGAGATTGGCTTGGAGAGACGCGGGTGAGGGAGAGGAAGTGGGAGTGGGAGTGGGAGTGGGAGTGGGAGTGGGAGTGGGAGTGGGAGAGGGAGTGGGAGTGGGAGTGGGTGGGAATGTGGGAGAGGGAGAGGGAGTGAGAGGGGGAATGAGAGTGGGAGTGGGAGTGGGAGAGGGAGTGGGAGTGGGAGAGGGTGTAGGAGGGGGAGAGGGAGAGGGAGTGGGAGTGGGAGTGGGAGAGGGAGTGGGAGATGGAGTGGGAGTGGGAGAGGGTGTAGGAGGGGGAGGGAGAGAGGGAGGGAGAAGGACAGGGAGTAGAAGCAGGGTAAGCAGAGGATGAAAGAGAGCGAGAGAAAGAATACAAATAAGAAGAGAAGAAAGGAGACGAGAAAAAAACAAAAGAATTCTATAAAGAAGAGAAGAAAAGATAGCAGCAAAACGAGTGAAGAGAAAAAAAAGAGGACAAGACCACTGGTGAAAGAAAGCTACACAAATAAATCAAATACAAGTCAGGACCTGATCGAAGTCGCGCCAACAAGGTACTGTCCTGTATCTAGTTATTGGAGAAACTTCGGCTTTCCTATACTGGGATTATGAGAGTTTCTTTCATACAAGGATCCACACCTAAATCAATCAATAGATAGATAAATAAATAAATTGATAAATAAATATATATAAATACGCATACGTGTGTGTGTGTGTGTGTGGGGGGAGAGAGAGAGAGAGAGAGAGAGAGAGAGAGAGAGAGAGAGAGAGAGAGAGAGAGAGAGAGAGAGAGAGAGAGAGAGAGAGGAGGAGTGGGTCGAGACATGACAGAGAGAAGTTGAGAGAGGTTAGAGTGTGTGAGAGAAGGAGAGAGGAGATGAAGTGAGAGATGAGGGAGAGAGGAGAGTCTGAGAGAGAAAGAAAGAAAGAAAGATAAGGAAAGAAGAGAGAGAGAGAAAGAAAGAAAGAAAGAAAGAAAGAAAGAAAGAAAGAAAGAGAGAGAAAGAAAGGAGAGGGAGAAAAAGAGAGAGCGAAAGAAAGAGACGAGAGATTAAGAAGAAAAGCGAAATAGAAGAAAAAGAAACGAAAGAAAAGGATACAAAAAGAAAAGCTACACACCAACGTATCTAAACATCAATCCCGATGATCTTATCTAAGAAAAAAAAAAAAAAAAAAAAAAAAAAAAAAAAAAAAAAAAAAAAAAAAAAAAAAAAACAAAAAAAAATTCCAGAACCTCCTCCCCGTAACTGCACGTGCCATATCCGCGCAATCATTCCCCAAATTGACAATCAATTTGGGCAAAACCCCCTCCGGGAGCCATTTCGCTTTCGCCAATTCCTCTAAAATTCAAGGACCTCCTTTTCTTTTATAGAGGAATGAGCAATCCGGCGAGGTCTTATTATAGAAAAAAAAACTACTGTAATATGGAGACTAGTTAGTGGGTACTTGTTCATGTGATAGGTACTCCCTCCCTCGTTCCCCTCGTCCTACTCCTACTCCTATTCTTCCTCTTTTTCCTCTCCTTCTTCTTCTTCCTTTTCTTCTTATTCACCTTCTTGCTCTGCTTCTTCTTCTTTTTCTTTTTCTTCTTCTTTTTTCTTCTTCCTTCTCCTCCTCTTCTTCTTCCTCCTCCTTTCCTTCTTCTTCCTCCACTTTTTCCTCTTCTTTTTCTTCTTCTTCCTCTTTTTTTCTTCTTCCTCTCCCTCTTTTTCTTCATTTTCCTCTTCCTCTTCTTTTTCCTCTTCCCCCTTTTCTCCTTCCTCTTCCTCCTCTACATTCCTTTCTTCCTTCCATCCCCCTCTTCCCCTCCCTCTCAATTTCGTTCTCCTTCTCCTCTCTTCTGTCTTTAAAGCTCCATCTTCCTCCTCCTCCTCCCACCCCGCCTCGTCCATCCCCTCCCCCTTCCCTCCTCCATCTCATTCATCGTCTTCCCCCTACCCCCATACCTCCCTCCATCCCACCCACCCCACCCCCACCCCCACCCCCTCCTTTACGCCCTATTACCCCCGCCCCCCCATGTTTCGTTGGCCACCAGACTGATGGCTACACGAAGCGACCGCCCGATTCCCCGCCGGCGTCGAAACTGAATTTAAGAGGGACGGGTGGGCGGGCGGGCGGGCGGGCGGGGGTGGGGGGGTGGGGTGGGGGGCTGAGAGACACATAAACAAGCACACAAGATTCATGCGCACACATAAATACAGATACACATGCACACGAGTACATACATACTGAGAGAGAGAGAGAGAGAGAGAGAGAAATAGGGGGGAGAGGGGGAGAGAAGAGAGAGGAGGGGGGAGGAGGGAGAGAGAGAGATGAGGAGAGAGGAGAGAGGAGAGAGAGAGGAAGGAAGAAGAAGAAGGAGAGAAGGGAGAAGGAAAAGAAGAGTGGAGAGAGAGAGAGAAGAAAAAAAGAGAGAGGAGGGAAGGGGAGGGTGAGAAAAGAGGGAGGAAGAGAAAAGTAAGAGAGAGAGAGGGGAAAAAGGGAAAAAGGGGGGAGGGGAGAGAGAGGGGGAGAGGAGGAGAGAGAGAAGAGAGAAAGAGAGAAGATGATTGAGAGGGGGAGGAGAGGGGGAAGAGAGAGAGAGAGAAAAAGAAGAGAGAGAGAGAGAAAGAAAAAAAAAGAAGAGAGAGAGAGAGAGAGAGAGAGAGAGAGAGAGAGAGAGAGAGAGAGAGAGAAGAAAGAGAAAATGAGAGAAAGAGAAAGAGAAAGAGAAAGAGAGAGAGAGAGAGCGCGCAATGCGACACACCGATAGCCCAGAACACGAGTCTATCTCAACCATCATAATGTTGAAATGCCCTTGTGTAGGAAGGGGGGGGGCGATAAGAGTTGCGGGTGTAGAGGACTAGGGAAAAGGCTACTGGAGGGGGGGAGGGGGACGGGGGATGGATAACATACATGTATTCGTGCTTGCGTCTGTCCGCACGAGGAGGTCACGTGACTGCCTATGACACATTTAAATGAACAATAGCAATATATCATTGTGGAGAAGCACGGGCCAGAGTTATTGAAACACATGAGAGGAAGTGTATCTGTCAGCGATATGATCCATCATGCTTGAGGATTGGTATTCTCTAAATATTTCTCTCTCACTTTCTCTCTTTCTCCATCTCTATCTCTATTTATTTCTTCATCTGTCTGTCTCTGTCTCTGTCTCTGTCTCTGTCTCTGTCTCTGTCTCTGTGTCTCTGTCTTTCTGTCTCTCTCTCTCTTTATTTATTTACTTACCTACCTATCTACCTACCTACTTACCTGCCTGCCTACGTGCCTGCCTACCTGCCTGCCTGCCCTCCTCCCTCTTTCCCTACCCTCCTCCCGCCCATCTTCCCTCACTCACTTTTTCCCATCCCTCCCTCCCCTTTCCTCCCTCTTCTTCTTCATTCATTCTTCACCCAACCTCTTCCTCCTTCATTCCATCAACCCTTTCCCTTTCCCTTTCCCTTTCCCTTCCCTTTTTTCTTTCTTTCCCTCTCCTTCTCCTTTTCTTGCCTTCTTTCCTTCCTTCCTTCCTTCCTTCCTTCCTTCCATCTATCTTTCTTGTTTTTCTGTCTTTATTTCTCCCGAAATGAATGAATGAATGAATTAATGAATGAATAAGCAAATCAATAAATCAATACACAAAAAATCAGCCAATCGAACAAGACAAGGAAAAACAACAACACAAGAATCAAGAGCAAATACCATGAAGAAAAACATCAAAAAAGCCCCTCCCCCCCCCCCCCAAATTCAACCCTTAAAGCCCATTTTTTTTTTTCAAATAAAACCACAGCCACAGCAAAGGCGACAACCACAACCATAAACACAACCCTTCTCGGTCAAAATTGTACAATTTTTTTTTTTTTTTCAAAGACTGAAATGACACCCCCCCCTTTTAACTACCCCTTCCCTCGTCGCCGGATGAGTGGGGAAGGGGGAGGGAGGGAGGGGGGGGGGGAGGGAGGGAGGGAGGGAGGGAGGGAGAGAGAGCGAGAGGAAAAAAAGAGCGAGAGAAAGAGAAAGAGCGAGAGAAGCAGAAAGAGAAACAGAAGTAGATCAAAGATTGTGCCTCACCCATACCATCACCACCCACCCCCACCCCACCCCACCCCAACCTCACACCCACTTAGCAACCAAAATGCAACGTGTATCTGTCATGCGACCTTCATGTCTGACTCGGCATGTGAAGTGCTTCTTGAGGGTCTAGGGAAGAAGGGGGGAGAAGGGAGAGAAGGGGGAGGGAGAAGGAGGGGGGAGAAGGGGGAGGGGGAGGGGGGGAGAAGGGGGAGGGGAGGGAAGAGGGTGCTATTCTGAGAATGAATGCATGGTACCGGGAAACTGCGTGAAGGGTCATTCTCGCGCGAGCTTTTGTGTGATTTATTTATCTTCTCTTTTTCATTCACGTTCTCCTTCTTATCCTCTCTCTGCATATTTCTATCTATTTATCTTTCTATCTTCCGTCTATTATCTGTCTATCTATCCAACTATTACCCTGTCTACCTGCTTGCCTATTTACTTATTGACTGTGTGTGTGTGTGTGTGTGTGTGTGTGTGTGTGTGTGTGTGTGTGTGTGTGCGTGTGCGTGTGCGTGTGCGTGTGCGTGTGTGTGGTGGGGTTGGTGTGTGTGTGTGTGTTTTGGTTGTGTGTTGTGTGTGTGTGTGTGTTGTGTGGGTGTGTGTGTGTGTGTTTCGTGTTTTTGTGCGTGTGTGCGTGTGGGGGTGTTTGTGTGTGTGTGTGTGTGTGTGTGTGTGTGTGTGTGTGTGTGTGTGTGTGTGTGTGTGTGTGTGTGTGTGTGTGTGTGTGCGTGCGTGCGTGCGTGCGTGCGTGCGTGTGTGTGTGTGTTTGTGTGTGTGCACATCAACACCAGCAACAAAATCAACATTCTTCCTCCCCGGTATGTGTGTCAAGCCCAGTTCCGTGAGTCATGTCAATACTTGTCAATATCTGTCATAAATAGAAACACCAATGCCATTTAGTACTAATAGATATAGTACTAATCATTTAGTACTAACTGGAAATATTAATCATACTTATCACTCATCATTTAATACCATTAATTAAATGATAAGTGATTATACAGTTCATATCAATATTGATTATATAGTTAAAGTGCTAAAAGGAAAAATAATTATATTATCAACTTTTTGTTGATAAGTCTATAAAAAAATAAAAGTATAATTCATCCCTTTAAAAATCATTACCATTGAATACACAAACCACCCCCCCCAGGACAAACAAAAACAAAACCCCCCCCCCCACAAAAATTAACAAACGAGAAGTATAATTGACTAATTTAAAAATCTTTAAATCTTCTCCATCTTGCCCCTCCATCCCCTAAATTTTCTTCTTTTTTACTCCCCTAAAACCCTTTAGCCTTCTTTCACCTCCTCTTCCTCCTCCTTTTCTTCTTCATGTTTCTTTTTCTTTTTTTTTACGTATTCCTCCACATCATTTTACTATATCCCTCAATCCTTCCCCTCTCTTCCTCCTATCCCTCTCCTCTAACTCAAACTTCTCTTCTACTCTTCTTCTTCTTTTTCTTCTCCTCATTCTTCTTCTCCTCCTCCTCCTCCTCCTTCTTTCTTCCTCTCTTCCTTCTCCTCCACTCCCCATACTCCTCCTTCTTTTTCTTTTTGATTATCTATTTCTTTTCTTTTCTTTTTCATCTCCTCCTCCTCCTCCTTCTTTCTTCCTCTCTTCCCTTCTCCTCCACTCCTCATACTACTCCTTTTTCTTTTTCTTTATCTATTTCTTTTCTTTTCTTTTCTTTTTCATCTCCTCCTCCTCCTCCTCCTCCTCTTTCCAAACTGCAAACTCATACCTGTTACAGAGTTATGACTGGCATTACCGAACGGCAGTTCAGAAAAAGTGGCCCTTGTTTGTCAGAGATAAAGTGACAAGGGAACTGAGAGAGAGAGAGAGAGAGAGAGAGAGAGAGAGAGAGAGAGAGAGAGAGAGAGAGAGAGAGAGAGAGAGAGAGAGAGAGAGAGAGAGAGAGAAAGAAAGAAAAAGAGAAAAAAAGAAAAAAAAAAAAAGAAAGAATGAAAGAATGAAAGAAAGAAAGTTTTGTAAGTTAGTTAGATAGAATGTTTGTTATATATAGTTTGTTATGAAAGTTAGGTTATTTGAAGTTTGTTTGTATGTTTTATGTGTTTGTTTTTATGTTTGTTTGATAGTTAGTGTATGAGTAAGTATTGTGTTAGAATATATTTTGTTAAGTTTGTTTGTTTGTTTTGGTGATATGTTTGTGATTGATAGGTGTTTAGTTTGTATTGTATTTAGAAAGAAAGAGAAAGAGAAAGAAAGAGAAAGAGAAATAGAAAGAAAGACAGAGAGAGAGACTAAAATGATCTTATGGACACGAGAGAAGAAAAGGTGAAATACTAGTTAAGCGAGAGACTGAATGGAAGGAATGTATGAATAAATGAATACCGCCGATGAATAAATGAATGAATGAGCAACATTACAGGAAAACAATTGAATGGCTGGATGGACTAACCTATTTGTTTATCTGTTTTTTTTTGTTTTTGTTTTTTTGTTCTTTTTTCTTTTCTTTTTTTTCTTTTTCCTTTTTTTGTCCCTCTACGTCTAACCGGCTGAATGAATATTTCATTTCGGTCTTCCCTGTGTGTGTGTTTGTCTATCACTATTTTTTTCTTCTTCTTTTTTACTGGAATGTGTTTTGTGGACTTTCGTGTGTGCGTGTCTGGGAACGATGCTTATTCGTGTGTATCCTCATGTGCGTGCAAAATGAGATGCTATGGCTGTCCTTCCATTCGCCCATCGACTTACTTAACCCACGATTGAAGGGAGAAGAAAAAGGAATGAATGATATTAATGGGAAAGGCTAAATCAAATAGTGGTTGTGACTGTGGTGGTGTCGATGGCGGTAGTGGTAGTAGGGGTGGTAGGGGTAGTGGTAGTGGGGGTAGTATATCTAGTAGTGGTGGTTGTAGTACAAGTAGTAGAAGTAGTAGTAGCAGTAGTAATAGTAGAAGTAATAGTAGCTGTAGTAATAATAGTAATAATAGTAATAATAGTAATAATAGTAGTAATAGTAGTAGTAGTAGTAGTAGCCGTAGTAGTAACAGTAATAGTAATAATAATAGTGAGGATGACGACATACATAATAAACAATGAATGAACTCAATTCATGAGACCACAACTACAATTCATATTCCTAAATTCCCTAACAAAAAAAGAATAAAAAAAAAAAAAAAAAATTAAAGAGGCATAAGAAAAAAAACACGACCAAGGAAATTCACAATCCGGAACCCCCCCCCCAACCCCCAACCCCCGAAAGAGCCTTCCGCTTTCGTAGTTAAGACAGGTTCCTTCGCGTCTTCAAGCTGACCCCTTGACCCTAAATGATGCACGCTCTCTGCTTGTTGCTGCCTTGCATATTGAATCAGCTTCTCTTTCTTCCGTGTTTGTATATGTTTGTTTGTTCGTTTGTGTGTGTGTGTGTGTGTGTGTGTGTGTGTGTGTGTGTGTGTGTGTGTGTGTGTGTGTGTGTGTGTGTGTGTGTGTGTGTGTGTGTGTGTGTGTGTGTGTGTGTGTGTGTGTGTGTGTGTGTGTGTGTGTGTGTGTGTGTGTGTGTGTGTGTGTGTGTGTGTTCGCAAACTTTCAGATCAGCGACCTCTACTGCTAAACCCCCTGTGGCAGGACACCATATCCCCATTGTCCTGAGGACGTTATTTCTCCTCACTCCTCTCCTCTCTTTTTCTTCTCCCACACTCTTACTCCCCCCCCTCTCTCTCTCTCTCTCTCTCTCTCTCTCTCTCTCTCTCTCTCTCTCTCTCTCTCTATTTCCTATTTTTTTC
>NW_028234441.1:23402335-23407335 GCF_977035675.1 Penaeus japonicus
ACTACCCCCACCCATGCTATAATTTACCGTTTCCGTAACCCCCTCATTCCTCTACAGCCACATCCCCAACCCTGTCACTGCATCCACACCCTCCCCACTCCTCCACCCTCACCCCTACCACACACTCAAACACAATACTATATACTATAGGCTACTTTACTACCTAAGTGCCGTTCCTCCACCCTTCCTTTTCCTCCCCCTTCCCCACAAAATACCTTCAATTCACTTCCAAGCACCCCCCCCCCCACACGCCCTTCGTCACCACTCCTCTTCGCCTCCAAAACATCTTCCAACACTTCCTTCTCTTTCTTCCTACGCTTCTCCCTTCTTTCTTCCCTACCTCCTTCCCTTCATCTCTCTCGCTTACTTCCCACCACTCCTTTTCCCTCTATCACATCCACTCCCTTCACCCCCTTCCCTTCCCTTCCCCCTACCAGACTTACACACTTCCTACTACTTGTTTTCCCTCTCCCCTCCCTCCTACGATACCCAATCCCTCTCTCCCTCCATTCCCCACAACCACACCATTCCCTCCCCATCAGTCCCTTATCCCTCCCCACACCCTCTACCGCACCCACATCCTTTCCCCGCTCCCCTTCCCCCTTACCACACTCAATCCCACCCCACAAGTCCCTCTATCCTTCCCCTCGTCCCCTACCACACCCACACCCACTCCCCCACTCCTCCCCTTCCCCTTACCCCACCCACACTCTTTCCCCGCTCTCCTCCCCCCCTTACCAAACTCACTCCCTCCCCACTCCCCCACCCCTCCCCATTACCGCACTCACTTCCTACCCACAGCTCACCGCTCCCTGCCCCCCCCCCCCTCCCTACCACACCCACACACTTTCCTGGTCGGGCCGAGAACCTGACCATTAATAGGATAAGACTCGAGGGAAAAGACCGACCTCTTTCTCCTTACAAAACTTCTATTTCTCTCCTTTATCTTCTTTTTTGTGCTGTGTCTCGCCTCCGCTAAGAAAAATCACGCGAGGATTTTTTTTTCTTATCATTCCCTCCCTCCTCCTTTTATTTACGTTGCTTATTCTTTTCTTTTTTATATTGTTCTTATTTCAATTTATTTCGAGGATGGATGGAAGAGGATGAGAATTGGGGAGGAGGCGAGCAGGAAGGAAGGAGTGATAGGGAGAGGGAAAGGATGAAGGGGAGGGTGGAAGGAAGACTGGGAAAAGGGGAGGGCGAATGGGAGAGAGGAAAAATAGAATTAAAAGGTGGGATTGAGATAAATGGATGGATGGATGGATGGATGGATGGATGGATGGATGGATGGATGGATGGATGAATCGACGGATGGATGAATGAATAGATAAATAAGTTAATGGATGAATGAATGAATGAAGTAATGAATGAATGGATGGACGGATACACAGAATGAATAGAGAGAAAAATAAAAATTGTATGCTTACTTGAAAAGGAGGAAGAGGATAAAAAGAAAAGCAAAAAAAAAAGGTGAACTTTAGAACTTTTTTTTTTCTCTCTCTCTAAGCCTTTTTTCGCCAAAATTTTAGCTGCTGTCGACCATGATGCAATCAACGCTTAAGTTATCAGCCTCTTCTTCGTCCACATTTCATTCTCTTTCCCTTTCCTCCCTCTTTTACTTTAACAATATTTTTTTACACTATAAACTCACTACTTGCCATATTCTTGTAAAATTGGTAACAGTGGTAACTAGGGGTGGGTCGGATTGAACGTCAAGGAAATCCTGGCTCCGGATTGGATGAAATATAAGGAGCAACAAACATACAGGTGTGTGTGTGTGTTGGTCGGGTGGTGTGTGTGTGTGTGTGTGTTTTTTTAGTTGTGGTTCTTGTGTGTGTGTGTGTGTGTGTGTGTGTGTGTGTCATTCTATGTTGTGTGTGTGTGTGCGTGCTGTGCAGTGCGTGCCCTAACTTCTCAATTCACTTGCCGGTGCGTGCTATAATTGCGTGCGTGCTGTGTGTTAGCATCGTGTGTGTGTGTGTGAGTGTGTGTGTGTGCGTGTGTGTGTGTGTGAGAGATAGAGAAAGAAAAGATATGCAAATATTCTCCTTATATGTATACAGATATATACATATATATATATATATATATATATATATATATATATATATATATATATATATATATATATATATATATTCTCCTTTACTCCCTATCTCTCCAATCCTTTGTCTCTCCACCTTTTTCTTGCTCTCTCTCTCCCAATCCTGTCTCTCCCCCTTTCCTCTCTCTCTCCCAATTATGTCTCTCCCCCTTTCCTCTCTCTCTAACTTCCCATCTCCCTCCCCTTCCCTCTCTCCTTCCCCTTCCCTCTTTCCCTCCCCTTCCCTCTCCCCCTCTTTCCCTCCCCTCCCCTCCCCTTCCCTCTCTCCCTCCTCTTCCCTCTCTCCCTCCCCTTCCCTCTTTCCCTCCCCTCCACTTCCCTCTCTCTCCCTTTTTCCTCCCTCTACCCCCCTCCCCCCCTCCCTCATTAATCCCTTTTTCGCCCTCACTCCCTCCCTCCCTCTCCTATCTCCCTCTACCACTGCCAGGCTAAGCTGAATCCCCAAGCCATGGTTATCGGTACCAGATGGACCGTCGACGCTCAGATTCGCGGGATCTCGAATGTGTGTGTGTGTGTGTGTGTGTGTGTGTGTGTGTGTGTGTGTGTGTGTGTGTGTGTGTGTGTGTGTGTGTGTGTGTGTGTGTGTGTGTGTCGTGGGCGTGCGAGCTAGAATACCTGGTCGGGCGGATGGGAGGGAGGAGGGAAGGGGGTGGATTGAAAGACGGTTCCTGTTGTGCCAGACTGCGACGACTCCGAGGTGATCATTGAAGATAGAGGGGCTCCGAAAAGATTGACTAAGACAGAATAATTGAAGAACGATAAAAACTTAGAGGTAATGGAGGGAGGGAGAGAAGGAAGGAAGGGAGGGGGAGGGAGGGAGGTGCGAGTGAGGGAGGGGGGGAGGGGAGGGAGGGAGGGGGGAAGGAGGGAGGGAGGGAGGGAGGGAGGGAGGGAGAGGGGAGGGGAAGAAGGGAAGGAAGGATGGTAGGAGGAAGAAAGAACTGGAGTAGGGTGGGAGGGAGGGAGGGAGGAGAGGTGAGGGAGGGAGGGAAGGATGGGAAGGAAGGATGGTAAAAGGAAGAAAGAACTGGAGAAGGGTGGGAGGGAGGTAGGAGAGGTGATGGAGGGAGAGAAGGGAGGGGGAAAGGGGGAGAAGGGGAAGAAGGGAAGGAAGGATGGTAGGAGGAAGAAAGATGAGAAGGGTGGATGGGAGGGAGGGAGGGAGGGACAGAGGGAGGGAGGGAGGGAGGGATGGTAGGAGGAAGGGAGGGAGAGAGGGACAGAGGGAGGGAGGGAGGGAGGGATGGTAGGAGGAAGGGAGGGAGGGAAGGAGAGAGGTAATGATGGAGAGAGGCAAAAAATGAACAGGGGAGTGAGTGAGGGAGGGAGAGAGAGAGAGATAGGAATGGGGAGGGGTAAAAACTGAGTTTAGAAAGGAGGGAGGGAGGCGGGGAGGGAAAAGGAATAATAGAAGAGGAAGGAAAGAGGAAGGTAGTAAGGGGACAGAGGGAGGTAAAAAGAGGATGAAAGAAAGAGAGAGAGAAAAAATAATTAAACGAAATGCAGAAAGAATAAGAATAAGACGAAATGCAGAAAGAAGGAAGAAAAGGCGAAAGAAAAAAAAGGAGAGAGAGAGAGAGAGAGAGAGAGAGAGAGAGAGAGAGAGAGAGAGAGAGAGAGAGAGAGAAAGAGAGAGAGAGAGTGAGAGAGAGCGAGAGAGAGCGCACGGCCTCATCACCCAAGGGACCAACACAGGGCCCGCACCAAACTTACTTTGCTTACCGCCCACCAAACACGACCAGACCCATCCATCCGGTTCAGTCCCTCGAGCTCCTCTCTCTATCCTTCTCTCCCCCCTCCCTCTCCCCTCTCATCCAGCCTCTCCCCTTTTTGCTGCCCCCTCTCTCCTTCCCCTTTCTTACCTCCTACTTCTTGCTCTCTCTCCCCTATTATTTTTTTTCCCGTTTCCTCTCCTCCCCCCTCCTCCCCACTATCCTATCTCCAACCCCCTCTCCCTCATCCTCTTGTCTCCTCTCCTCTCCATCCTCCTGCCCCCTCTCTTCCCCATCTTATCCTTTCCCCTCTCCTCCCCATGCCCCGTTTATCTTCCTCTTCTCCCTTTCGTCACTCCTCTCCTTTCTCTTCTCTCCTCTCCCATCCTCTCTTCCCCTACCGTACTCTCCCAACCACTCCCTCACCCCCTCTTTCTATACCCATTCTAACCCCCTCAACCTTACCCCCATACCCCATTCCAACCCCCTCTAACCCTACCCCATACCCCACTCCAACCCCCTCCAACCCTACCCCATACCCCACTCCAACCCTACCCCATACCCCATTCCAACCCCCCTCAACCTTACCCCATACCCCATTCCAACCCCCCTCAACCTTACCCCATACCCCACTCGAACCCCCTCTCCAACCCTACCCCATACCCCACTCCAACCCCCTCCAACCCTACCCCATACCCCATTCCAACCCCCTCCAACCCTACCCCATACCCCTACCCCACCTCGTGCCCCCACCTTTACTCAGTCCTTTTCCCTAAACCTCTTACCGGTCCCTTGGCAGTACGCTCCCCCGACTACTCTCTCTCAGTTTTCATGCTCTCATATATAAATGCATACATAGTGCACATGCATGTATATCTCAACATATACATATACAACCCCTCCCCTGCACACATACTCACACACACACACACACATCCAGGAACACACACACACACACACACACACACACACACACACACACACACACACACACACACACACACACACACACACACACACACACACACATACACATACATACACACACACACATACACACAAACACACACACACACACACACAAACACACACACACATATACATATATATATATATATATATATATATATATATATATATATATATATATACATATATATATATATTATATATATATATTATAT
>NW_028234441.1:23419835-23422335 GCF_977035675.1 Penaeus japonicus
TATTCAAGATTATCCTCCATTCGTCAATCACTCATCAATATTCCATATTTCGCGAATTAAAACTCACTCTATAAATTCCATTCACCTGCCATGAATCATTCACGAGTATCCGCCACTCATAAAAAAAAAAAAAAAAAAAAAAAAATCGCTTTCCCTGAATCCTCCGTCTCCCACTTAATGAGGTTCCTGTTCTTCCTTAATCCATCTCCTCCGTTGTCTCTTAATTTTTAAATGCTCCTTAAATGGGGCTACGTCGCGGCCTCATTAATTTGGTCGTTACCTTGTCTCTCCGTATCACAATATATATCGGTCTGGATCGTTGGGATATTGTCTGTTTTAATAATAACGTTAATTTCGTTGATGTCTTTCTGTCTGTGTCACTGCTTGTATAATGTCTTTCTGCCTGTATTGGTGTTTGTTTGTTTTATTGTATCTCTGTTTGTATCGTCGTCTGTCTGTTAGTGTTATTGTCGCTCTGTTTGCATCGTCGTCTGTCTGTTTTGTGTATTGTCTGTCTGTTTTGTGTATTGTCTTTCTGTTTTAATATCTATACGATTGTCTGTGTTACTACCTATCTCCCTTTATCACTATCTATGTCTGTTTCATTGCCTGTCTCTAGTTACTGTATATCCGTCTACATCATGGTCTGTCTGCCTAGCTGTTTGTCTGCCTCACTGTGCGTGTAACTTTAGTCACACTGTCTCCCAGTCTCCCCACATCTGTCTTCCTCTGCCGGAACCTACTGGCAGACCCTGCATCTTAGGCTGTGGTTATCAGTCCTGTAATGCTGTTCTTTCTCTTTCCTCTTTACTGTTGTTTTGGTTTACTTTCCCTCTATGTCTGTCTTCTGCGTATATCTGTCTTCCTGCCTTCTATATGTCTGTGTGTCTGTCTACCCGTCTATCTGTCTGTCTGCCCGTCTATTTGTCCGCGTGTCTGTGTGTCTGTCCGTCTGTCTGTCTGTCTGCCTGTATCCTTATCTGTCTATCTTACTGTCTCATGTATGTTTAAGTCTATGTGTCTGTCTATCTATCTGTCTGTCTGCATATCTGTCTGCATGTCTGTATGTTTGTCTTACTGTCTCCTATATGTGTATGTCTAAGTGTCTATGTGTCTGTCTTACTATCTCCTGTATGTGTCTCCTATGTGTGTATGTCAAAGTGTCTGTCTGCATATCTATCTATCTATCTATCTATCTATCTATCTATCTATCTGTCTGTCTGTCTGTTTATCTGTCTGTATGCATGCCTCCTGTATGTGTATACCTATTTGTCTATCTGTCTCACTGTCTCTTGTGTATGAATGTATATGAGCATGTTTGTCTGTCTTCCTGTCTCCTATGTCTGTATGCCTATTTCTCCGTCACCTGGGTGCATATGTCTATTTGACTATCTACCTGTCTTCCTGTCTCCTGTATGTATGTGTGTCTATTTGTCTGTCTGTCTGCACTAATAGACCGAGATCCGCCGGCGCTGTTCCCACGGGCGGAGCCTTCAGAAGCACTTAGGGTCCAAATGAGAATGGGCGGGGCGGGAGGGGGAAGGAGGAGGGGGGTCATGAGGAGAGGATCGGGGGGGGGGGGGAGGGGAGAGGGAGGATGATGGGGAAGAGGAAGAGAGAGAGAGAGAGGGAGGGAGAGGGAAAGTAGATGGGGAAGAGGATGAAGAAAAGGAAGAGGGGAAGGGGGGAGGAAGGGGAGGGGGGAGAGAGGGAAAAAGAAAGAAAGAAAGAAAGAAAGAAAGAAAGAAGAGAGAGAGAG
This sequence comes from Penaeus japonicus, assembly GCF_977035675.1. Lineage (NCBI taxonomy): Eukaryota > Metazoa > Arthropoda > Malacostraca > Decapoda > Penaeidae > Penaeus > Penaeus japonicus. Next base: position 23,421,595 of record NW_028234441.1, read on the forward strand.
AGAGTGAGAGAGAGAGGGGGGGGGGGAGGAAGGGAGGGAATGAGAATGGGAGGGAAGAAAAAAGGAATGGAGGAAGGGAAGAAGGGAGTGAGGGAGGAAGGGAAGGAAGGATGGAGAAGCGTGGGAGGAAAAGGAAAGGGGAAAGTCTAATAACAACAACAACGAAAAAAGCAACAATAATAAACAACAATAATAAAAGAAGAAAAAGAAGAGAGAAAAGCGAGAGAGGGGAAATACAAAAGAGAAAAAAATAAGTAAGAGAATAAAAGAAGCAGAAAGATAAAGCAAGAAGGAGTAGAAAATGAAAATCAAAGAACGAGAAGAGAAGAAGGAAGAAAAAAGAATCAGAAAAACATCCGAAATAACAAACCAACGACACGAATAGAAGCTTACTATTCTTCCCTACCCCCCCTCCGCAACCTCCTCACTCCCCCTACCCCCCTAACCCCCTCCGCACCCCCTCCTCACTCCCCCTACCCCCCTCCTAAACCCCCTTCGAACTCCCCCTTACCACCAACACCCGTTCACCCACTCCCTCCCTCTCTCAACTCCACCCCTCCCACCCTCAACTCCCCCCTCCCTCCCTCAACCCCCCTCCCTCCCTCACCCCCCCCCCTCCACCAAGGCCACCCCTATTACCTCGGCGCCTCTTACAAGTGTCAAAGGAGTTACGTCACTGGAAGAGTACGAGCAAGAGGTCGTTCACTCAGCGAGGACAATGAGAGAGAGAGATGGGGGAGA
>NW_028234441.1:23426519-23429019 GCF_977035675.1 Penaeus japonicus
CAAAGGATACCCAACATTATCATATATCCTATATTTAATTGACAGGGAGCCAATCCTATGCACTCTTTCTTTTGGGCTTCAACTTTTTCATTATGTTTATTATTCCTTCCTTTATTATTCCTATTCCTTACTATCTCTTCCTGGATTAAGCCAACTCTTCCTTTATTTTTTGTTTTATCTGTTAAATTATCCTGCCTTCTTTTACCATCCATCCGTTCCTCCATCTGTTAGTTCAGCTGTTCCCTCGCCCTCCTTTCCTCGCTTCTTCCCTCACGCCCTTTCCGTCTCTATCAATCACTCAGTCACTTACTTGATCTATTCCCTGTCCTCTACCCCCACTCGCTCTCTTCTTTTTCTCTTTCTTTCTATCTTTTTATTTCCCTTTCCCTTTCCCTTTCGCTTTCTCTTTCCCTTTCTCTCTCTCTTTTCTTTCTTTCTTTCTCTCTCTTTTTTCTTTCTTTCTTTCTTTCTTTCTCTTTCTCTTTTTTTTCTTACTCTCTTTCTCTTTCTCTTTCTCTTTTTTTCTCACTCTCTTTTTCTTTCTCTCTCTCTTCTTTATCTTTCTCTATCTCTCCCTTCTCTTTTTCTCCCACGTCCCACTTCTCTCTCTCTCTCTCTCTCTCTCTCTCTCTCTTTCTCTCTCTCTCTTTCTCTCTCTCTCTTTCTCTCTCTCTCTCTTTCTCTCTCTCTCTTTCTTTTTTCTCTCTCTCTTTTTTTTCTCTCTCTTTTTTTTCTCTCTTCCATCTTTTTTTTCTCTCGTTTTTTCTCTCGTTTTTTACTCTCTCTTTCTTTCTTGTCTCTCCCTCTTTTTTTTCTCTCTAACCTTTTTTTTTCTCTCTCTTTTTTTTTTTCTCCACATCTCTTTTTTTTTTCTCTCTTTATTTTTTCTTTATCTCCTTCTTTTTTTTTTTCTTCTCTTTTTCTTTATATTTTCTCTTTCCACTTTTTCTCTCTTTTTTTTCTCTCTCTTTTTCGCATTCCTCTCTTTTTTTTTTTTTATCTCTCTTCTCCTCTCTCTCTATCCTCTTCCTTTCCCTCTCCCTTTCCCTCTCCCTCTCCCTCTCCCTCTCCCTCTCCCTCTCCCGCTCCCTCTCTCTCTCCCTCTTCTCTCTCTCTCTCTCTCTCTCCCTCCCAACCTCCTTCCCTCCCTCTCTCTCTTCTCTTTTTCTCCCACCTCCCTCCCTCCCATCCCCCTCCTTCCCCCTTCCTCTTCCCTCTCCCTATCTCACTCTCATTCCCACCCTCATTTCCTCCCTCACTCCTTCCCTCACCACAGCAACTATCCAGCGGTTGTAATTAAGAGAAAATTAGGACGATCGGAGAGGGAATCTCGACTGATATCTTTAGTTGTAATTGAGGGATTCAATTAAGAAGGGAGGGAGAGAGGCAGGGAGAGGGGGAGAGGGAGAGAGGCAGGGAGAGGGGGGGAAGGGGAGGAAGAGAGGGAGGAAGGGAGGGAGGGGGAGGGAGGGAGGGGGAGGGAGGGAGAGGGAGGGAGGGAGGAAGAGAGGGAGGGAGAGAGAGAGAGAGAGAGAGAGAGAGAGAGAGAGAGAGAGAGAGAGAGAGAGAGAGAGAGAGAGAGAGAGAAATAGAGAGAGAGTGGCGGAGACAGAGAGAGAGATCCGTTCGAACAAGGAAATAGCTAGGCAACATTTACACACACACAAAAAAAAAAAAATAATAATAATAATAATAATAATAAAACATGGAAAAGAAAAACAGGAAATGAAAAGATTACATATGAGGTCACGACATTATTTTTCTGAGGCTAAAGGTCGACTAATGACCCTCAAGCCATGATGTCTTTGTTTGATATTGTTGGTGGTTGGGGTTAGAGTGAAACAAAAACAAAAACAAAAAACAAAGAAAAAGTGAGAATGATATTATGATGATGGTGATGAGATGATGATGATGATGATGATGATGAAGAGGAGGAGGAGGAGGAGAAGAATAGTGATAGTAGTAATAATAATAAGAAGAATGATAATGATAATATTAATAATAATAATCATGATAAGAAAAGCAATAGTAACAATAATAACGATAATAACAGTAATAGTAATAATAACAATAATAATAATGATGATGAAATAATAATAATAATAATATCAATAATAGCAATAGCAATAAGAATACATTATCAATGATATCAATAATAATAATAATGATAAAAATAACAATAATCAACATGAACAGCATAACAAACATCGGGATGGTTCCAGATTGTTGTCAATATTGCAACATTTCTTGTTTACATTTGTATATAACGCAATGCAAAAATAAAATCACCTGTGACAGACTCAGGCAGGCAGACAAATAGACTGTCAAAAATTCGATAGCCTTTCTCCTGTCAACGCCTGTCAACGGCTGTCAACGGCTGTCAACGCCTGTCAACTCCTGTCAACGGTTGTCAACACCATCGCGTTCAGGATAGTGTAGAAAACAAAGGATAATCCCCGAGACAGAGCGAGAGAGAATGCAGAGGAGAGAGAGGGAGAGG
>NW_028234441.1:23431519-23436519 GCF_977035675.1 Penaeus japonicus
CATGCAACAATAAAATCTCGAAAGACATTGTTTGTCAATCTGATAAAATGTTATCATAAGTTTGAAGAAACGCAAGATAGTGATGATGGTGATAATGGTGGTGGTGGTGGTGATGATGGTGATGATAATGATAACGATGATAATGATTAATGATAATGATAATGATGATGATGATGATGATGATAATAATGATGATGAAGATGATGATGATGATGATGATGATAATGATACTGATACTGATAAGGATAATGATAACAATAACGATAATAATGATGATAACACTAACACAACAACAATAATCTTAATGACATCAACAACAATAATACAAACATAAACTATAATGAAATACGGATAAAATTAATTAAAAGAGCACTCACGCCAATCTTGCGGGAATGAAAGGCACACATGAATCCGAAGTGGCACTGTGCCACTGTGTTTATAGGACTATATTGCACTCGTGGTACGCATGGCATTTTCATTATATTGCTTGTTTCTTCTTCTAAGTCTTTTCCTCTCTTCTTCTTCTTCTTCTTCTTCTTCTTCTTCTTCTTCTTCTTCTTCTTCTTCTTCTTCTTCTTCTTCTTCTTCTTCTCCTCCTCTTCTTCTTCTTCTTCTCCTCCTCCTCCTCCTCCTCCTCCTCCTCCTCCTCCTCCTCCTCCTCCTCCTCCTTCTTTTTTCTCTTTTTCTTCTTCTCCTGTCTTTTTTTTTTTTTCCCATTTTCTTCTTGTTCCTTTTCTTCTCCTTGTTCTTCTTCCTCTTCTTCTTGGTACATTTCTTGTTTTGGATACACATTTTCTCTTTCTCCTTTTTCTTTCTTCTTTTTCTTCTTCCTCTTCTTTTTCTTCTTCCTCTTCTTTTTTCTTCTTCCTCTTCTTCCTATTTTTCTTCTTCTTCTTCTTCTTCTTCTTCTTCTTCTTCTTCTTTGTCTTCTTCTTCTTCCTCTTCTTCTTCCTTTTCTTCTTCCTCTCCTCTTCCTCTTCCTCCTCCTTCTAGTTTTACGCCATGAACGTGACAAAAGATGGCCGCTACTTACGAGTTACACTTCCGTTTATTTTCCGTTTATTCACTCTTTACAACGCATAAATCCGATTAACATTACCCGACGCCTCTGCTAACGAATGCATCTTAATTAAAACAGAATGATTCTTAGAACAGAATCAAATAAATCATCCTTATTATCAATGCACGAACGGTCTGACTGCAACTCCGCTCTAATAACCCGCAAGTTTAGCGAGACAAATAGCAGAGAATTTCTACCAAGACTAATAATAAAGTTCCCGAGTCAATTTTAAACACTGTGGGAGGACATAAAACTTTACGGAAAACACTTTAATCGCGATAAGACAAATACTGTGAGTGTGCTGTTCGTTGCCCGTTATATCGTATACTATGTATACATATGACTTTTTTTTGTATAATTACCACGCCATGCTAGGTAGCAATGCCACGTGTACTTCTATAATTTATATTTCCAAGTCAATATTTTGTATTCTACACCAGTCCACCAAAAGAGATAAATATATATATATTTTGCTGCATATAATGTTTTTTTTAAGGAGACCTAAACACACACGCTACCAGAATTTCATCTGTTTGACCAAGCGTTGTTTATTTACTTTCAATCAGCTGATCGCAAAACAAACACTGGTTGACGTCTGATAGAGCAAACTGAGTTATTTTACTTCAATTGCATATGAAGAAAATGATGTTACAAATATGAGAGGAAAACATTACGCAAGATAATAAATCCTGAGAAGTAAAAGATGGAAGAATAGAAAAGAGAAATAAATGGTGACGGACGAGCAATACACCATGAGAGAGAGAGAGAGAGAGAGAGAGAGAGAGAGCGAGAGAGAGAGAGAGCGAGAGCGAGCGAGGGGGGGGGAGGAGGGGAGGGAGGGAGGGAGGGAGGGAGGGAGAGAGAGGGAGAGAGAGAGAGGGAGAGAGAGAGAGGGAGAGAGAGAGAGGGAGAGAGAGAGAGGGAGAGAGAGAGAGAGAGAAAGAGAATGAAAGAATACCTCGCGAGAGAGAGAAAAGCAACGAAAGAGGAACAATGAAAGATAGGAAAAAGATCGCAGTATACAGATAACTGGAGAACTATGTGTATAACCATATTTTTAACAATATACATATCAGTGTTAAAAGTCCTCCAAGAGCGTGGCAAATTGAGAGAATGAGAGAGAGAGAGAGAGAGAGAGAGAGAGAGAGAGAGAGAGAGAGAGAGAGAGAGAGAGAGAGAGAGAGAGAGAGAGAGAGAGAGAGAAAGAGAGAGTGAGAGAAAGAAAGAAAAAAAGAAAGAGACATGATAGACAGACACAAAAAAGAGAGAGAAAAAGAAAAAGCAGAGGGAAGAAAAGAACAGAAAGAAATCCCCCCCCCCAAAAAAAAAAAAAAAAAAAAAAAACCGTGAGCTGACACACAGGGGAAGAGAGCCAAGGCGATTACAAGGAGTGCCAGCGCTGGGGGACTGACTGCGGTGACACTCCATTGGCACTATGAGGCGGAATTGACGCTGTACAAGGTTAGAGGTCACTCAGGGTCAGGGGAAGATTACAAAGAGGCCGATAACCCAATATGAACCCTCACGCGTCTATATGGATATATGTATACATACATACATATGTGTACAGGATATATAGTACACGCACATTCAAACAGACAGACAGATATGCATACATACACAGGCATATAAAAAATGCATACCTACAAAGAGATATAAATACATATAATATATACATACATAGACACACCAAAATATATACACGTGCATAAATACATAAAGACAGACATATATGGTATACATATACACACAAACACACACAAACACCTAAACAAACACATGCACACAAACACGCACATACAAATAAATACATACACACACCACCACACCTAAATAATTACATATACACAAGCACGCACAAACAAATACATACACACACAACCACAACCATATAACCCCTACACACAAACACGCACAAATAAATACATACACACACCACCCCACCCAAATACACACATACACATAAATACATCTTACTGGACAGTAATGTATCTCCATAAACAAGGTCAAACGATGGGGCCTCCAGAGCACACGTGTTAGTCAAGCTCTACGTAATCAAAAGATTTGTTTGTGTTGACTGAGTGATGCAATTAAAGTAAACTTGAACATCCTAGAAGTAATGAGATTAGTTTCTATGAAAAAACAATATATATATATTTTTTTTTTTAAAGAATGTTATTGCTTTAATCAAAGAATATATATATATATATATACCAACTTGGAAATTCAGTTGCTATTAATAAAAAAACAAGGATAGTTTTTGAAGAATTTTATTGTTTTACTTCACCGAATAGATATCTACATATGTAGACACACACACACACACACACACTTGGACTGGGAAATATAGTTACTATCGCTGGTAAAAAATGTCGGCTTTTAATTGAGAGAGTGCATTCGCGTGAAACGTTTACAAAAATAGTAAGGGAAACTCACGGAAAAATGATCATATCTAAAGCTCGATGTATGTAGATCAATATATATGTAATGTAATACAATGGAATGGAATGGAATGTACGCACACACGCACGCACGAACGCACAAACTCACACCACACCCACGAACCTCAAGCAATCTCATTTTTCTAAACCATTTACGAATTATGAACTCTACAAAATAAAAATAAACTGACACAAAAGGTTTAAACTCAAGCCCTCACACATCGAGTGTTGGCAATCCTCTCCACCATTTTCTTCTACCTCATCCTCGCCCTCTACTTCCTTTATTGTCATTATTCCTCATAGTTTACTTAAACGCCACTCATCAGTTGGCTCATCTGCCACTTCGCTTCAGGTAGAGGGTCTTCTTCTATACATATTCTATAGACTTACAAATGAGTACGTATTTCGAGAAGGTTCTTAGCACACACATTCACATTCACATTCACATTCACACACACACGCACATTCACATACACACACACACATATATATATGTGTGTGTGTGTGTGTGTGTGTGTGTGTCTAAACTTCCCCCACACACACACACAGACCCTCTCTCCGGCAGCCATTCCTACATCGGCGAGTACACACTGTTGAATATTTGATTTTATATCCTGGCACTTGGAGATCTGTATAGGACGACCTGCAGGCTTGGCTTCCATGACCTCATTACTTATTCATTTCTTCGACTTTCCTTGGCTGAATGTGAGCTCGTGATTTTTTTTTTTTTTTTTTTCTTCCTTTTCTTCTTTTTGAAAATCCTTCTTATTCCAATATTTGATTAGCTTTCGTCTTCATTTGGATTATCATATTAATGTTCGTTTTTTTCAATGATTCAGGTTTGGTTTTTGTTTTGCAAGTTATTTACATATTTCTCACATTTTCTAATAAAAAAAAAAAAAAAAAAAAAAAAAAAATATATATTATATATATATATATATATATATATATATATATATATATATATATTATATATATATATATATTATATATATATATATATATTATATATATATAATATATATATATATATATATATATATATATATATATAAAGAGAACACATTTCGCATTAAGTACAATAATTTTCAATAATAAAAATGCTACCAATTAATTAAAATTATCTAAAACTCTTCAAAACACTCAACAATCGGATATAAAATAAGCAGCTCGATTAAAACTCAAAACAACACCAAAAACAACAAAAACGACATAAACACTGAAACTCAAAAAAACAAACAAACAAAAAAGAGTATGTTTAATAAAAACACACACACAAAACTAGAATGAAGAAAAAAAACACCAGCATTTTTTGAAAAAAAATAACGAAAGGAAAAAAAACAGGATGATTGATAAGCACACAACGAAAAAGAATGTTCCAGAAATATAACTGACTGGGAACATGTCAAGGGCGTTTAAGAATAAATGACGCCAAATTTAGTGCCACTTTTTCTCAAGATAAATATGTGACAGTCAGGTTTAAGTGGTGCACTGTTTAG
>NW_028234441.1:23441519-23449019 GCF_977035675.1 Penaeus japonicus
TTCTTCTACCTTCCTTCTTCCTCCTTCTTCCTCTCTCATTCATTCCCTCAATTCTTCCTCTCCTTCTTCCTGTTCTTCTTCCTCTCCTTCTTCCTCTTCTTCCTCCTCTCCTTCTTCCTCTTCTTCCTCCTCTCCTTCTTCCTCTTCTTCCTCCTCTTCTTCTTCCTCTCCTTCTTCCTCTTCTTCTTCCTCTCCTTCCTCCTCTTCTTCTTCCTCTCCTTCTTCCTCTTCTTCCTCCTCTCCTTCTTCCTCTCCTTCTTCCCTCTACTTCTTCCTCTCCTTCTTCCCTCTCCTTCTTCCTCTTCTTCTTCCTCTCCTTCTTCCTCTTCTTCTTCCCTCTTCTTCTTCCTCTCCTTCTTCCCTCTCCTTCTTCCTCTTCTTCTTTCTCTCCTTCTTCCTCTTTTTCTTCCTCTCCTTCTTCCTCTTCTTCTTCCCTCTCCTTCTTCCTCTCCTTCTTCCTCTTCTTCTTCCTCTCCTTTTCTTCTTCCTCTCCTTCTTCCCTCTCCTTCTTCCTCTTCTTCTTTCTCTCCTTCTTCCTCTTTTTCTTCCTCTCCTTCTTCCTCTTCTTCTTCCCTCTCCTTCTTCCTCTCCTTCTTCCTCTTCTTCTTTCTCTCCTTCTTCCTCTCCTTCTTCCTCTTCTTCTTCCTCTCCTTCTTCCTCTTCTTCTTCCTCTTCCTCTCCTTCTTCCCTCTTCTTCTTCCTCTTCTTCTTCCTCTCCTTCTTCCTCTCCTTCTTCCTCTCCTTCTTCCTCTCCTTCTTCCTCTTCTTCTTCCTCTTCTTCTTTCTCTCCTTCTTCCTCTTCTTCTTCCCTCTCCTTCTTCCCTCTCCTTCTTCCTCTCCTTCTTCCTCTTCTTCTTCCTCTCCTTCTTCCTCTTCTTCTTCCTCTATCAATATTCACCAGAGAGTCCTGTCGGAGAGCCAGGCTGATCGGCGATGAACTTAACAATCTGTTTGCAAACCGCTAATGCATTTGCTCCGCTGGGGCAAGGGATGGGGGTTGGGGGGATGGGGGATGGGGGATGGGGGGGATGGGGGGTGGGGGGTGGGGAGATGGGGCTGGGGGGATGGGATGATAGGAGGATGGGATGTGGGGGAGGTAATGGGGGTGGGGGGTGGGGGATGGGGGATGGAGATGGGGTTGAAGGGATGGGAGGATAGGATGTGGGGAAGGTAGTGGGGGTGGGGTGTGGGGGGGTGGAGGATAGGGACGGCGTGATGGGGATGGGGATGGGGATGGGGGTGGGGTAGGGTGGGGGAAGTAAGGGGGAAGTAACTCTGAAATAAAATTTGTTATTCTAGACTTTTCGCTTCTTCCGCCCTCTCCCCTTCCCCCTACCCTCTCCCCCTCCTCCCCCTCCCCCTCGCTAACTCTCGATACCTCTTGACTTTGATTACTCTCTCATAGGTTATATCGCAGTCTGAATTTTAAAGTTGTTTAAAGTAAACTCGATTTTTTTTCGGTTTTGGATTCAATTTTCGATTTCTGGAAAATTCCTTGCTCCGTTTCTTTACAATTACGATTTTATTGCACTATTTATTTTATGATTATTTCCTTTCATAATTTATCATCCTTTGGTTTTAATCTTTCTCATAATTCATTGCAACTACAATGAATGCAATCATCATCAATCTATCGTTTCTTTGATAACTTGATATTAGAAATAATAATAATAATAATAAATAACTTATTCCATCTTTTGCAATCAATCTATCATGCATATACTATCTGCATCTTGCTTCATTTGACCTTTTCTTTCAGCCTAATCTATCTATCTCTTTATCTACTCTATCTATCCTCTCAAGCGACATTTCACGCAATAGATATACCCCCCCTCCCCCCCCACCCCCGACACACCACTCCATTATCATCATTATCATTACCATTGCTATTACTACCATCATTATCATTATCATCATTACCATTGCTATTACTACCATCATTATCATCATTACCATTGCTATTACTACCATCATTATCATCATTACCATTGCTATTACTACCATCATTATCATTATCATCATTACCATTGCTATTACTACCATCATTATCATCATTACCATTGCTATTACTACCATCATTATCATCATTACCATTGCTATTACTACCATCATTATACTTATCATTACCATTGCTATTACTACCATCATTATCATCATTACCATTGCTATTACTACCATCATTATCATCACTATCATCATTATCATTACCACCCCCATCTATCTCCATCCTCTGAAAAGAAAACAAGACCAGAGGTATTCTCCTCAGTCTCTTCGCATCTGTTTCAAGTAACTACTTCTTCCTCTTTTCAAAGAGGGCACGAATGACCAAAGGGCGTTCCTCCTCTTCCTCTTCCTCCTCACAGAATGAATGAGAACCGACTTGTATTGGTAGTTTCTCATTCTCTTCCTCCGCGTTGAATCGATGAGAACCGTCTTCTACAAACAAGAGTAGTCCTCCTCCACTTTCTCCTCTTCATAGTGCCGCTGAGAACCGCCTTTTACCAGCAATAGCAGTCCCACATTCTCTTCCTCCCTATAGAACCACCGAGAACCGCCTACTAACAGCAACGACAGTCCCTCATTCTTTTTCTCCCCCATAGAACCACTGAGAACCGCCTTCTATCAGCAATGACAGTCCTTCATTCTCTCCCTCGTGTTATAGAACCGCTGAAAACCGCCTACCACAAACAATCACACTCCACCAATTTTTTCTCCACCTCCACCTCCTCCACCACCTCCTCCTCCTCCTCCTCCTCCTCCTCCACTTCCTCCTCCTCCCCTTCCTTCTCCTCCCCTTCCTTCTCCTCCCCTTCCTTCTCCTCCCCTTCCTCCTCCTCCCCTTCCTCCTCCACCTCCTCCCTCTTCACCTCCTCCTCCCCCTCCCCCTCCTCCACCTCCACCACCACCTCCACCTCCCCCTCCTCCTCCTCCTTCCTCCCCCTCCACCACCTTCTTACAAGAACCAGCAAGAACCGCCACCATCAGCTGCAGCGAATCAGCTGAGCGTCTCCACCACCCACCAGCATCACTTCCGCAACGAAAAGTTACGTAAGTATCGCGAACGCACATCCGCAGCGGCAGTTAGCGTCGCCTCCGGTGTCGGGTGCGACTTTTATTCTGTGTCTTTGATCGCGTCGGGGTAAAAAGATGCTATACTCTGTTTTTGTTTATCCAGTGGAGTGATGATTGATGACAGGCTGACAGGTTGGTGATGATAATCAATCAATCAATTAATCATCACAAACCTGTTAAGTGCGATTTCGCCGAGAGAGAGAGAGAGAGAGAGAGAGAGAGAGAGAGAGAGAGAGAGAGAGAGAGAGAGAGAGAGAGAGAGAGAGAGAGAGAGAGAGAGAGAGAGAGAGAGAGAGAGAGTTCTGAGAGAGAGGAGAGAGAGGAGAGGAGAGAGAGAGAGAGAGAGAGAGAGAGAGAGAGAGAGAGAGAGAGAGAGGAGAGAGAGGAGAGAGAGAGAGAGGAGAGAGAGAGAGAGAGAGAGAGAGAGAGGGGGGGGGGGAAAGAAAGAGAAAGAGAAAGAGAGAGAGAGAGAGTGAGAAAGAGAGAGAGAGAGAGTGAGAGAGAGAGAGGTGGGGGGGTGAAAGAGAGAGAGGGGGGGGGGTGAAAGAGAGATGGAGAGAGATGGAGAGAGAGAGAGAGAGAGAGAGAGAGAGAGAGAGAGAGAGAGAGAGAGAGAGAGAGAGAGAGAGAGAGAGAGAAATAGAGAGATGGAGAGAGAGAGGGGGGGGGGAGGGGAGTGAAAGAGAGAGATGGACAGAGAGATGGAGAGAGAGATGGAGAGATGGAGAGAGAGAAAGAGAGAGAGTTAGAGAGAGAGTTAGAGAGAGAGTTAGAGAGAGAGTTAGAGAGAGAGAGAGAGAGAGAGAGAGAGAGAGAGAGAGAGAGAGAGAGAGAGAGAGAGAGAGAGAGAGAGAGAGAGAGAGAGAGAGAGAGAGAGAGAGAGAGAGAGAGAGAGAGAGGGGCGGGAGAGGGGGAGTGAAAGAGAGAGAGAGATAGAAATAGAGAGAAAGAGAAAGAGAGAGAGGGGGAGGTGAAAGATAGAGAGAGAGATAGAAATAGAGAGAAAGAGAAAGAGAGAAAGAAGAAGAGAAAGAGAGAGAGAAAAAGAGAAAGAGAGAGAGGGGGGGTGAAAGATAGAGAGAGAGATAGAAATAGAGAGAAAGAAAGAGAGAGAGAGGGGGGGGGGAGTGAAAGAGAAAGATGGAGAGATGGAGAGAGAGAGAGAGAGAGAGAAAACAGTCTCGTCTCATCCACGAGATGCTGGCTTCATCCCAGCATCATCCCCGGACATAGAGTTGGCTGATTTCTTCTCTTATTCTCTTTCATCTTCATTAGATAGAAGAAGAGAATGATCAAACTACCAAATGATAAGTTCGTTGTGATGAGAATGGAATAATTATGGCAAATATCAAAAACAATAATAATGATATTAATACCTGATAGTGATAACAATAGAAGGTAATAATGTTCAAAATATTCATGACGATAGTAATAATAATAATAATAATAATAATAATAATAATAGTAATGATAATAACAATAACAATAATAGTAAAAGTAGTAGGAATAGTAGTAATAATAATGATAATGATAATAAAAATCATAATAATAATATCATCACTGATAATAATAATGACAATAATAATAATGGTAATGATAATAACGATGATATTAATAATAATAATAATAATAATAAGAAGAAGGCGAACAATAATAATAATAATAATAATAATAACAATAATAATGATGATGATGATAATAACAATAATAATAATAATAACAACAATAACAATAACGATAACAACATTAGCAATAACAACATTAATACAGAAACCTCTCGAATTAAAACATCTCCTCATTCTACGCCTAAAATCTTTCACCTATGCTCGTCCACCCTTTTTACTCACCTGAGGCTTTTTCTCTGCCGAAAGAGAATATGTAATAGGGGGAAGGTGGGAGAGGGAGAGGGAGAGGGAGAGGGAGAGGGAGAGGGAGAGGGAGGGGGAGGGGGAGAGGGAGAGGGAGAGGGAGAGGGAGGGGGGGGCATAAAGTGGTTATGCTCACCACCAAAATCGAATCAACCGACCATGGTAAAAATTTTGGCTATCTGGTAACCATTTAAGGAACCAAATTAAAAAAAATGAATAATAAGATGAGTAAATTGAATGATTGATAAATAAATATCGCAGATGGTGATAATGGTAATAATAATAATAATGATGATGATAATAAAAATAATAATGATGACAATAATAATAATAATAATAATAATAATAATAATAATAACACTTGCTACAATAGCAGTAACAACAGCAATAATAAAGGAAAATCAACAACAACAAAAGAATGATGATAATAACAATAACAATAATATAATAACAATGATGAAAATAATAATAATAAAAATAACAATGATAACAACAAAACATTTAATAACAATGATAATAACAAAACATTTAAAACCAACAACAATAACAACAGCAACAAAAGGAAAACCAGAGAAGACAATAAACCAAAACAAAATAAGAATGAGAAAATGGATAACGAAAAAGCTCAAGGAAAAGAAATGACAAGAAAACCAGAAGACATTTTCCTTGGGAGATTCTCGGGATTTCGTGAAGGACGTAAAAGATTGGCCAGTCGACTTCTGGTGACGAAGGGGGAGGGGGGAAGGGAGAGGGAGAGGGAGAATAAAAAGGGGGGAGGGGGAAAGAGGGAGAGAGAGAGGGAGAGAGAGAGGGAGAGAGAGAGGGAGAGAGAGAGGGAGGGAGAGAGGGAGGGAGGAAAGGAGAGGGAGGGAGAGAGAGATAGAAAGAGAGAGAGAGAAATGGAAGAAGAAAGATACATATACATCCTCCCCCTCCCCCCTTACCATCTTCCACCCACTCCCTTACCCTTTCAACCTCTCCTCCACCCTGCCCCCCCTCCCTCCACCTTCTGACACGAGCTATCTCACGTCGGAGCAACTCCTCCCCCCTCCCCCCTGCCCCATGCCCCCCTCCTCCCCCACCCCCTTAATTAGCCCCTTGCACATGATACACTTGATCACACCGTCGGATCGTGCGTTAATGAACCTCTTAATTAGAGTGCCTACAGTAAATTACATGGCTCAGTTAATGTGCCATCCTCGCAGGGGCACCAGCCACCTCCGACCTTTCCTTTCCCTTTTCCCTGTCCTCTTCCGTTTTCCCTTTTACCTTTCCCTTTTTACCATTTCCCCCCTTCCCTTTTTTCTTTTCTATCTTCTTCCTCTTCCTGCTGTCCTTCCCTTCCTTTTCTCTTTTTCTTTCTCTATCTCTTTCTCGTTCTCTTTCCCTTTCCCCTTCTTCCCCCCACCTTCCCCTACCCCTCCTTCTACTTTTATCACTCCAGGAGCCATGGGGAGGGAGGGATGGAGGAGGGAGGGAGGGAGGGAGGGGGGGAGGGAAGGAGGGCGGGAGAGAGGGATGGACGGAAGAGGATGAGGATGGGGAAGGAGGGGGATGGAGGAGAGGGAGTTAAGGGAGGCGGAGGGGAGGGAAAGCTCTAGGGAAGGGAGTTGAGGAAAGGGAGGGGGGAGGGGGGAGGTGAAGAAGCAAGCGAAGTTGACATGTATTCTCTAATAAAGACACGCAAAGTCTATTCGTCAGTCCCAACATTTACTCAAGTCCTTTCATTTTTGTATTTGTCTATGTGTATATATCCGAGTTGTTTTAATAATAAATTTTCTTTACTTCTACAAACATTCACTCTCCTACCGATAGATTCTTTTAGTAATTACAGATAATTTCGCCAAACAAATAATACATCAAACATTTTGTTCCTTTGTCACCTAATATCCTAATATGGTGATGAATCAACAGTGGATACAAACATAGCGTATGCGTAGAAGGCATCTCTCTTTACTCTCTTTACTCTCTCTTCTCACTTTCTCTTTTTTTTTTTCTTTCTTTCTTTCTTTCTTTCTTTCTTCCTTTTTCACTCTCTCCTTCCTTCCTTCCTCCCTTCCTTCCTTCTTTCTCTCTCAGAGAAATCCAAAAACTGAAAACAAAAATCAGTCACTGTATGCCTTACGGCTAGATACAAGATACTTTGACCTTGAAAAAACTTATTAACCAATCAACTTTGCTACATACTCTTATGCTTAAGTTAAAGCACGTCCATTTTTTACTATACGTTCTATAATCATATTTAAAAACAAAACAGAGACAAACAAACTCCCCATCAAAAAAACTTCCTATTCAAGAACGAAAGATGTCAATGCCAGCGACAAAACTTCACATGATAGAAAATGGGGCGCCAAATGGATACACTAAATTGTAAGTGATTTCTCCGACAAACTTAAGCCTTTCCCTGTGTTCAGATTCTGTCTGTCTGTCTGTGTGTCTGTTTGATTGTCTGTCTGTCTGATTGTCTGTCTGATTGTCTGTCTGATTGTCTGATTGTCTGTCTGTCTGTCTGTGTCAGTCAGTCTGTGTCAGTCAATCAATCAATCATTCAATCAATCAG
>NW_028234441.1:23454019-23474288 GCF_977035675.1 Penaeus japonicus
GCCCGAACATACAGCTGGGTTTTATTACCTTTTTTTTTTTTAGGGGGGCCATATGATCCGGCGCCCAATCTCATTCCCCTAAGGAAGGGGTGGGGGAATGAGTAGAAGGAGAGATGGAAGGGGAATAGGGAGAGGAGAGAGGAGAAGGGGGAGAAGGAGAGATGGAAGGGGAATAGGGAGAGGAGAGAGGAGAAGGGGGAGAAGGAGAGATGGAAGGGGAATAGGGAGAGGAGAGAGGAGAAGGGGGGGAGGAAGAAGTATGGAGGGAATTGAGTGGGGAGAGGGAGATGGAAAGGTGCAGAGGTGAAGAAAAGGAGAAGGGGAGGGGAGAAGGGGAGAAGGAGAGATGGAAGGGGAATAGGGAGAGGAGAGAGGAGAAGGGGGGAGAAGAAATGAGATGGAGTGCAGTAGGGAGAGTGAGAGAGGAGAAGGGGGGGGAGGAAGAAATGGAGGTGCAGTGGGGAGAGGAGATTTTGGCGAAAGGGCGGAGAAGGAGTAGATGGAGGAGGAGAGAGGAATAGGGAGAGGAAGAGTAGGAGGAAGGGGGTATAATAAGGGGGGAGACGGGGGTGAGAAGATGGAGGTGCAGTGGGGCTAGAAGCGAGGAAGGGGGGAGAAGGAGAGATGGAAGGGGAATAGGGAGAGGAGAGAGGAGAAGGGGGGGAGGAAGAAATGGAGGTGCAGTGGGGAGAGGAGAAGGGGGAGAAGGAGAGATGGAAGGGGAATAGGGAGAGGAGAGAGGAGAAGGGGGGGAGGAAGAAATGGAGGTGCAGTGGGGAGAGGAGATGGAGGTGCAGCGGGGAGAGGAGAAGGGGGAGAAGGAGAGATGGAAGGGGAATAGGGAGAGGAGAGAGGAGAAGGGGGGAGGAAGAAATGGAGGTGCAGTGGGGAGAGGAGAAGGGGGAGAAGGAGAGATGGAAGGGGAATAGGGAGAGGAGAGAGGAGAAGGGGGGGAGGAAGAAATGGAGGTGCAGTGGGGAGAGGAGAGGGAGGTGCAGGGGGGAGGGGAGGGGGAGGAGAAGGGGAGAGAGATGCAGAAGGGAGAGATGGATGGGGATAGGGGAGGGATAGAGGGCGAGAGGAGAGAAGGAGAGATGAAAGGGTGGGAAGGAGACATTGGAGGTGCAGCGGGGAGAGGAGAAGGGGGAGAAGGAGAGATGGAAGGGGAATAGGGAGAGGAGAGAGGAGGAAGGGGGGAGGAAGAAATGGAGGTGCAGTGGGGAGAGGAGAAGGGGGAGAAGGAGAGATGGAAGGGGAATAGGGAGAGAGAGAGGAGAAGGGGGGGGGAGGAAGAAATGGAGGTGCAATGGGAAGAGGAGAAGGAGAGATGGAAGGGGAATAGGGAGAAGAGAGAGGAGATGGATGGAAAGTGGAGAAGGGAGACAGAGGGAGGGGAAGGAAGGTGGGGGGGATAGGAAAAGGGAGGAAAGTAAAGAGGGATGGGAAAGAAGAAAAAGGGGATAAAGGTCAGGGAAGGAAAAGATCTATCCATCAGCCCACCCGCCCACCTGCCTCCCTCTTCCTTCCCTCCTCTTTTCCTCCCTCCCTTCCACATTCCATCACTCCTCTTTTCCTCCCTCCCTCCCTCCTTCCATCTCTCCTCTTTTCCTCCCTCCTTCCTTCCATCTCTCCTCTTTTCCTCCCTCCCTACATCATACCTCCCTCGTCCCTCCTCTTTCCTCCTTCCCTCCCTCTTTCCATCCCACCTCTTTTCCCCCCTCCCTCCTTCTTCCTTCCTATTCTCCTCAGTCCCTCCCTCCCTCTTTCTATCCCTCCTCTTTTCCACCCTCCTTCCTTCCATCCCTCCTCATTTCCTCCTCCCTCCCTCCTTCCATCCCTCCTCATTTCCTCCTCCCTCCCTCCTTCCATCCCTCCTCATTTCCTCCTCCCTCCCTCCTTCCATTCCTCCTCTTTTCCTCCTCCCTCCCTCCTTCCATCACTCTTTTCCTTCCTCACTCCCTCCATCCCTCCTTCCACCCCTCCTCTTTTCCTCCCTCACATCCTGCTTCCATCCCCTTATTTTTCATCCTCCCTCCCTCCCTCACATCCTGCTTCCACCCTCTTCTTTTTCATCCTCCCTCCCTCCCACCTTCCCTCCCTCCTTTTTCTCCCTTTCTCCCTCCCTCCTCTTTTTCTCCCTCCCTCCTATTTTTCTCCCTTTCTCCCTCCCTCCTATTTTCTCCCTTTCTCCCTTCCTCCCTCGCTCCCTGCATCCATCCCCCTGAATACTGACGGGGACTTCGAATGATGAAATATTCACACGAGTTGATTTGTGAAATTTTCGATTTCTATTCCAGGCACAAAGATCAGATGCCTTTATTCGTTCCTTTTTTTATCGTATGTTTTCCTTCTTTTTTTTTTCTTTCTTTTTTCTTCTTTTTTTGTGTATCCTTTCCTATCCTTCCCCTTCCTCTTCCCCTTCTCTTTCTTTTTCTTTTCCTTACCTTCCTTCCCTCCCACCCTCTCCTCTCTCCCACTTCACTCTTCTCCTCCCATCTCCCCGTTTACTCATCCTCTCTTCCCGTTTACTCATCCTCTCTTCCCCTTCCCCTCCACCTCTACCTCCTCCTCCTCCTCCTCCTCCTCCTCCTCCTCCTCCTCCTCCTCCTCCTCCTCCTCCTCCTTCCTCCTCCTCCTCCTTCCTCCTCCTCCTCCTCCTCCTTCCTCCTCCTCCCTCCTCCTCCCTCCTCCTCCTCCCTCCACCTCCCTCCACCTCCTCCCCTCCACAGCCTCCTCTCTACCTCCTTCCCTCTACCTCCACCTCCACCCCTCTACCTCCCCCTCCACCCCTCTACCTCCACCTCCACCCCTCTACCTCCCCCTCCACCCCTCTACCTCCCTCTCCTACCTCTACCTCCACCTCTTCCTCCTCCCCTCTACCCCCACCTCCACCTCCACCTCTGCCTCTACCTCCACCTCCTTCCATCTACCTCCACCTCCTTCCCTCTACCTCCACCTCCTTCCATCTACCTCCCCATCCTCCCCTCTGCGCCCACCTCCACCTCGTCCCCCCTACCTCCTCCCTCCACCTCCTCCCCTCTCTCTCCCTCCCCTCTCCCATCCTTCAAAACCTCCCAGGCAAAGTATGGCGTGATCATTTAAATTCCTTGAGGAGGAGAAGTTAAGCTCTCCCGACTGACATCCACAGTGTATATATTGGGCGTGCAAACATGAATGGGGGAGGGTAAGGGGTAAGGGGTAAGGGGTAAGGGGTAAGGGGTAAGGGGTAAGGGGAAGGGGAAAGGGGAGGAGGAGGGCGAGGGGTAAGGGGAAAGGGGAGGGGTAAGGGGAGGAGAGGGGTAAGGGGAAAGGGGAGGGGAGGGCGAGGAGAGGGGTAAGGGGAAAGGGGAGGGGAGGGCGAGGGGTAAGGGAAAAGGGGAAGGGGAGGGGTAGGGGGAGGGGTAGGAGGAGGGCGAGGGGTAAGGGGAAAGGGGAGGGGGAGAGGCGGGGGGCAGGGAAAAGGGGAGGGGGGAAGGAAAGGGGAAAGGGGAGGGGGGAAGGGAAGGGGAAAGGAGGGAGAGAACAGAGAAGGAAGGGGAGGGAAGAACCGGGGAATGAGAAGAACTTGAAGAAGAGGGAAGGAGAGAGAGAGACAGAGAGAGAGAGACAGAACAGACGCAGAGAGAAACAGGCAGAACAGACGGAGAGAGAAAGCCCGAAAAAGAGGAAAAGGGAGCAACAAAGAAGAGCCAGAGCGACGGAAAGAGAGAAAAGCCAAGGGCCAAAGTTCCCCCCGGCGGCCAGCCCAAAGTCAGATCTTTACCGTGTCTGGCAACACCTAACACTCACGTCCTACAAAACTTCCTAAACACACACACACACACACACACACACACACACACACACACACACACACACACACACACACACGTAGACAAGGTACAAAACATAATACATAACTCCACACAGCAATTATAATTGAAGGCTACATCCTCATCTACAACAACATACCGAAGGTACCTTGTCACGCACACATAAAAAAAAGAAAAAAAAGGAGAGAAAAAAAAATAGAGAAAAGAAACAGAATTATAAACATATAAATGATTTACCAAAAATGATAAAAAAAGAACATTCCCAAACAAACTTTTATGAAGTTATAAAAAAAATATCTTTTTTTTTTTTTACGACTATTTATATTTACGATGGACGATACATTTTGCCGAGGTCCTGATCTACATAATTTATTCATGACTCGATGGGTCTCAATCAGTAAGTAGGTACTTATTTTTCTTCCCAGGGATTATATGACATGACAGGTAAAGGACATGAATTATGATACGAAAAATAATAATAAATATATAAATAAACACATAAGCTCAGATTTGGCTAAACAAAAACAAAAGAAAAACAGCAAAAAAAAAAAAACACAAAGGGTACACACGATTATATAAACGTCACAGATCCGATTAGATAACGCCAGTTCGATCTAGTGATTCAGAATGACTCATCCACTGCAACAAACACACCAAGACTCGCCTCACTTTACTCATCTCACTCATCTCACTCACCTCCCTCACTTCAGTCACCTACCTGATCAATGCAGCGGTGCATTACTTGATATCGATCCGAGGTTTGTGGAATTCGTTAGGCTTTGGTTCATCGTAGGTGTCTCTGGTCGTAAACACACGCAGGCTTGTACATATAATGCACGCAAACACACGTGTGCGTGTATGTCCGGTATGTGTACTTCCAAACAAACAAACAAAAAAAAACACATAAAAAATACAATTTATTCACAAACGCACTTACACACAAAGACAGAGAGAAAGAGAGAGAGAGAAAGAGAGAGAGAAAGAGAGAGAGATAGAGAAGAGAGAGAGAAGAGAGAGGGGGTAGGGGGGTAGGGGGGGAGGGAGGGAGAGAGAGAAAAAGAGATATACAAAATTATATATCTGAGTGCGTGCGTGCATGTATTCGTATCCCATTCAAATATATCCTTTCTTGCTCCTTAGAACACTGAGGGTTGGATGGCTGACAAAAGCCGCCGAGATACGCCACTGACACCCACTTAAGTGGTGTCATCCAGCGGAAGAACGCGGGTCAGGGGTGTCAGCACCGGAAAACTCTGACGAGCTGTCAGGGCGGGGAGCGGGGTCAGCCGCGTCAGCAGAGAGGCGCGACGAGTCATTGTCAGGCGAGGCAAGTTGGGTGAAAATGTCAGCGCCGATCGGAGCGTTGGCGAAGAACGACGGAAAGCGTCAGGAGAAGTCAGCACAGCAACCCGAGCCGGCGGCGTCAGGAAGGGAATCCCCCGCACCGCAGCTGGTGTCAGCACGGAAACCCAGGAATGAGACGGCGGCGGCGGTGTCAGCAGAGATACGCGAGGCGGAGGTGTCAGCTTTGGAATACCCGTCTGCTTTGGAAAGGTCGTCAGCTTCGTCAGCGACGAGCCAGAGGCGTCAGGAGGAGACGGGATAAAAGAGTCACGGAGAGCCATTTCGCCGCGACCCGAGAGCCTAGAGTGCCGACGAGTGCCACACACAACACGACTAAAGGCGGAGAGACGGAAGGAAAGGGAGAAGGGGGGGAGGAGGAAGGAGGAAGGAGGGGCAAGAAAGGAGGGGGAAGGAGGGGGAAGGAGGGAGGGAGAGGAAAGGGAAGGGGAAGGGGATGGGGAAGGGGGAGAGGGAGAGGGGAGGAGGGAGGGGGAGAGGGAGATGGAGAGGGAAGGAAGGAGGGGGAAGGGAGAGGCAAGGAGGGAGGGGAAAAGGGAGGGTGACTTAGAGTGATGGGAAGAGGGAGAGAGGGAGGGAGTAGGAGACTAATGTCGGGGAGGGAGAGGAATGGAGGAAGGGAGAGAAGGGAGAGGAGGAGGGAGAGGGAGAGAGGGTGGGAGGAAGGAGAGGGAGAGGGAGAGAGGGTAGGAGGAAGGAGAGGGAGAGGGAGAGAGGGTGGGAGGAAGGAGAGGGACAGGGAGAGAGGGTGGGACCAAGGAGAGGGCGAAGGAGAGAGGGTGGGAGGAATGGAGGATATGAGAGAGGGTAGGATGATGGCGAGAGGGAGAGGGTAAGGGGGCAGGGGAGGGGAGACACCCCTCTGACCCAAGAGATACAAGGATAATTAGGAAGAGCCAATTATGCCCAGATTGAAATGGGCGACAATCTGGGCGGCATTAAGGTCAAGAGTCTGCAATTAAAGTCACGAGTTTCCGACCATCATTTGCAAACCCTTTGTGACCGCACGATAAGAAAAAAAAAAAAAGAAAAAAAAAAGAAAAAAAAGGTGGATAAAGACCCAGAACAAAGAAGGCAAGAAATTTAAAAGTTTAAACATTTAACAAAGAGAGGGGAGAGGAGAGGAGGCAGGAATGGATAGAGTAAGGGAGAGAGTAAGGGAGGGAGGGAGGGAGGGAGGGAGGGAGGGAGGGAGGGAGGGAGGGAGGGAGGGAGGAAGGGAGGAAGAGAGGGAGAGAAGGAGGGAGGGGGGAGAGAAGAAGGGAGGGAGGGAGGGAGGAAGGGAGAGAGGGAGGGAGAGGAGAGAAGGAGGGAGGGAAGAAGGGAGTGAGGAAGCGAGGTGAGAAGAGAGGGACGAGAGAGGGAAGGGGGAAGGGAGGGAGGAAAGGAGGGAGAGAACGAGGGAAGGAGGGAGGGAAGGAGGAAGGGAGGGTGGGAGGGAGGAATGAAGCGAAGACGGAAGGGAGAAAGGAAGGTAGGAAGGAAAGAAGGAAGGAAGGGAGATTTAGAGAAAAGAAAGAGAGAGAAAGACCGAGAAAAAATAAATAAAAAAATCAAGCAGAAAAAGAGAAGAGAACACATTATCCTCCTCTCCTCTTGCCACTCTTCCTTTTAACCTCTCCTTACCCTCCCCCTAGCCCCCTCCCCCTCCCCCTCCCCCCTTGCCCCCCCCACCCCACCCCCTAAACAGCTTCCGGCACGAGTCATGCACAACCCGAAACGTCGGCACGAAATGAAATGGGATCACACAAAGAGCACAAAGACCGGTTGCATGACCGTGGACGAATAGAAGAAAATGGAATGGAAAATAACAGATGGAAACTAAACTGAAGAAAAAAGAAAACGTATATCATCACTGGAAAAAAAAGTATTTATGGGAATTATACTATTCAGTGGCCATATCAAAATAAACAGAATTTAAAAGACAAATAAAATTATCAGACTAATAATAATAAAAAATTATGATAATGACAATGATAATAATGATAATAATAATAATGATGAAAGAAAAAAATAATAACAGCATCACCACTGTAATCACCAATCAAACAAAAATAACAACCAAGCCAAACCAAACAACAAACACACAAACCACAAAACCCACCAAGAACAATCCGACCGAGAAGGAACCAACGACCCAGCGAACCCGAGAACCAACGAACCAACGACCCAGCGAACCAACGACCCAAAGACCCAGCGAACCAACGACCCAACGACCCAGCGAACCGGAGAACCGGAGAACCCGAGAACCCGAGGAGGCGAGAGGGAAAGGGAGCAACAGCGCAGGCACACACACACCCGCCTGACTGACACACGGACATGGAATCATGCAGGATATTGATGGCGACTCCTTACCGGCATGCATGGCGAGGGGGAGGGGATGGGGAACAAGAGGAGGAAGGGGGAGGGGATGGGGGACAAGAGGAGGGGGAGGGGGAGATGGGGGACAAGAGGAGGAGGAGGGGATGGGGGACAAGAGGAGGAGGGGGGAGAGGGGACAAGAGGAGGGAGGGAGAGGGGGGGAGAGGGGGACAAGAGGAGGAGGGGGGAAGAGGGGGACAAGAGGAGGAGGGGGGAAGAGGGGGACAAGAGGAGGAGGGGGGGAGAGGGGGACAAGAGGAGGAGGGGGGAAGATGGGGGACAAGAGGAGGAGGGGGGAAGATGGGGGACAAGAGGAGGGGGAGGGGGAAGATGGGGGACAAGAGGAGAGGGGGGGATGGAGACAAGAGGAGGGAGGAGAGGGGGTAGAGGGGGACAAGAGGAGGAGGGGGGAAGAGGGGGACAAGAGGAGGAGGGGGGGAGAGGGGGACAAGAGGAGGAGGGGGGGAGAGGGGGACAAGAGGAGGAGGGGGGAAGATGGGGGACAAGAGGAGGAGGAGGGGGGAAGATGGGGGACAAGAGGAGGGGGAGGGGGAA
Source organism: Penaeus japonicus (assembly GCF_977035675.1). Lineage (NCBI taxonomy): Eukaryota > Metazoa > Arthropoda > Malacostraca > Decapoda > Penaeidae > Penaeus > Penaeus japonicus. Next base: position 23,462,110 of record NW_028234441.1, read on the forward strand.
GATGGGGGACAAGAGGAGAGGGGGGGATGGAGACAAGAGGAGGGAGGAGAGGGGGTAGAGGGGGAAAATGGGAGGGGGGAAGAGGAAGGGAGGGATAGGTGGTGAATAAGTGGGAGGCGCGAGGGTTGAGGAAAAATGTGATGAATAAGGGAAGAGGAGGGAGAGGGGAGCAAAGGGGTTAATAATGAGGAAAGAGGTGATGGGGAGGAGAGGGAGAAGGACTGAGGGAGAAGGACGGGCCGGGGGATGAGAAGAAGAAGGAGAAGGAGGAGGAGGAGGAGGAGGAGGAGGAGAAGGAGGAGGGGCATAGGGTTGGGGCTACAGTGTGGGTGAGGGGAAGGGGAAGGGGAGGGCTAGGGGCCAAGGGGACGGGTGGTGGTAAGGGGAGAGGGAGAAGGCTAAGGGTGGGAGGAGGGGAGAAGGGGGTATACAAATTGCTAAGAGGTGGGCGAGGTTCAAAGGAAGCGGATGTGCTAGGATGGGCGTGACCGCGAGAGGAATTGTCTTGTCAGGGAGAGGAAGAGGTTGAGAAACAAGAGGAGGAGGAGGAGGAGGAGGAGGAAGAGGAGGAGGAGGAGGAGAAGGAAGAAGATGGTGGTGATGATGATGAGAGGAGGAGGAAGAGGAGGAGGAAGAGGAGGAGGAAGAGGAAGAGGAAGAGGAGGAGGAGGAGGAGGATGGTGATGATGATGATGATGATGATGGCGATGATGAAAAGAGGAAGAAGAGGTGGAGAAGAAGAAGAAGCAATTAAAAGAAGAAGAAGAAGAAGAAGAAGAAGAAGGAGAAGGAGAATAGGAATAGGAAGAAGGAGAAAGAGGATGAACAGAAACACTACGAAAAAAAAGATAATACAGATTAAAAAAAAAGGAATAAGAAATTGAAAAAAACGAAGAGGAGGACAAACACAAAAAGATAAAAGGAGGAGAGAATGAAACAAGGGAAGACGAAAATGAAGATAAACAGACGGCGCAGAACAACAAATGGGGAACAAAGTACCCTCTTACCACAACCTCACTAAGACGCACACGGAAACACCTGTTTCACGATTTACCTGAAAAAAGAAAAAATATTTTGGTTATGAGACAAAAAAAAGAGAAAATATTTTGGTAAACAGAAAAAAAGAGAAAATATTTTGGTTAAGAGACAGAATGAATAAAAAAAATATTTTGGTAAACAGAAAAAAAGAGAAAATATTTTGGTTAAGATACAGAATGAATAAAGAAAATATTTTGGTAAACAGAAATAAGAGAAAATATTTTGGTTAAGAGACAGAATGAATAAAGAAAATATTTTGGAAAACAGAGAAAAAGAGAAAATATTTTGGTTAAGAGAAAGAATTAATAAAGAAAATAATTTGGTAAACAGAGAAAAAGAGAAAATATTTTGGTTAAGAGACAGAATGAACAAAGTAAATATTTTGGTAAACAGTAAAAGAGAAAATATTTTGGTAAAAAGAAAGAGAAAATATTTTGATAAACGGTTAAAAATAGAAAAAAATAAATTTGGTAAAAAGATAAAAAACAGAAAAATAGATTGTTAAACATAAAAAGTATTTTGGCAAAAGTATTTAGATAAACATATAAAGAAAGAGAAAAAAATATGTGAGTAAACAGATAAAAGATAGAATATTTTGGTAATCAAAATTTAAAAAACATTTAGGTAAACAGATAAAATAAGACGAAAATATATTGGTAAGCAGGTCAAAACGGGAGAAAATATTGAAGTATATATATATATATATATATAATATATATATATATATATATATATATATATATATATATATATATATTGGTAAACTGATAAAAAAGGAGAAAATATTGCGGTAGACAGATCATAAAAATCAATTTTGGTTATCAAGATTATATAATTGTCATTTTACAATATTCATCATGATTAATCAGTTAATTAATAAACCATTAAAATCTAATTATCTATGGTTCACTTTTACATGCAAAAATATAACCACAAGAAGAAAAATAATGATAATAAAAAATAGTGACAATAATTATGATAATGATGATGATGATGGTAATGATGATGATGATGGTAATGATGATGATGATGGTAATAATTTTGTATGAATAATAATTCATACAAAAAAGCCTCCACCGTTACAAATTTCATAAAGTAAAAAAAAGAAAAAAAAATGTTGCCCCTTACACATTATTTCGAAAGTCATACGAAATGCCTCCACTCTCACGCATTTCGGAGAGTATGCATATCTAAAAACATTACCCGTCCACATTACAGCAGGCACACGTTTGAGTGACGACCCTCTCGAGGCAAAAACAAGGTCAACCAGACTCACAGAAGAGGTCGGGTCGTCTGCCCGTGGCTTCTTGCAAGGGAAAGGCACTGGCTATGCAAATGACCTTTTCGACTCGATTCATCTTGTCCCTCTCTCTGCTCTTGGCCATTTGAATTTTTTATCGTCTTTTTTATTTTTCTTTTATTTTCTTTTATTTTTTATTCGTTTTTTTCATAATTATATAATTCTCTTCTATTTCGTTCTTTGCCGTTCCCTTTCTTATCTGTTCTTCCTTATCACATTCGCTCCCCACTTTTCATTCTGTTCTTTGTGATTCGTGATTCTGGTTTTCTCCCATTCTCCCTTTCTCTCCATTTCTCTCTTTCTGTATCCTCCTTCATTCTGCACTTCTCCATCTTTCTTCATTCTCCTATTCTCACTTGCCCCCTCCCTCTCTCCTACTTCCTCTGCGTCCTTCGTTGTTATTCCTTTTTTTCTTACGTTATTCCTCTCCTCTCCTCTCCTCTCCTCTCCTCCCCTTCAAATCCCTTCCTCTCCTCTCTTCTCCCCTCCCCTTTCCCTTCCCTTCCCTTCCCTCCCTTCCTCTCAACTCCTCTCCTCTCTTCTCCCCTCCCTTTTCCCTTCCCTTCCCTTCCCTTCCCTTCCCTCCCCTCCCTTCCCTTCCTCTCTCCTCCTCTCTCTTCCTCTCCTCCTCTCTCTTCTTCTCCTCCTCTCTCCTCTCCACTCTTCTCTTCTCTTCTCTTCTCCTCTCCTCACCTCTCCTCTCCTTTTCACTCCTCTCCTCTCCTCTCCCCTCCACCTCCTTTCCTCCTCCTCCATTTCCTCCTTTTTTTCCTTCCCTTATCTTTCCCTGTCCCTCTTCCTCCTTTCCACTAGTTCTTCGACCCTTGGCTCCTCATCCGTGACATGCTATCCTTTGACATAAGATCAAAGGTTCGCAGGGATAGGAAAGGGGGGTGGGGGGTGGGGGGGAGAGGAGGAGAAGGAGAAGGAGAAGGAGAAGGAGTGGAAGGGGGAGGGAATGGAAGTGGGGGATGGAGAGGAAAAGAAAGAGGGAGAGGTGGAGGGGGAGATGTGGAGGGAGAGGAAGTGTGAGAGGAAAGGAGAGGGAGAGGGAGAGAAAGAGAGAGAGAGGGACAATGAGAGGGAGAGGAAAACAAAGAGGGAAAGGGAGGGAGAGGGAAAGGGAGGGAGAGGGAGAGGGAGAGGGAGAGGGAGAGGGAGAGGAGAAGGGAGTGAGAGAGAGAGAGAGGAGAGAAAGAAAGAGAGAAAAAAAAATTGCGCAAAGACGCCTACTTTTGAACCAGATAAACTTCCAGAGTTCACACTTTCTCAACAAAGTAACGTGATATTCGTTGCTAAAACAAGTGACTAAAGTGTTCGAGCGAGTGAGAGTGAGCGAGCGAGCGAGCGAGCGAGAGAGAGAGAGAGAGAGAGATGGAGAGAGTGACGGGGGGGGGGGGAGGAGGAGCGACTATTCGTCTGTCTGTTTCTTTCCCTCTACTCTTGTCTCTGTATTTGTCTGACTCTGTATCTTTTACTAATCGCTTGCTTGCTCTATCTTTCTTGCTTTTTAATTACATCCCCTTCAATATCCCTACATAACTATACACCGCCACTCACTTCTCTTCCGTCAGTTGTCTTATAAGAACCATTGTCTCTCTCTTCGCTCTTGCAACAGACTCGCAACGGTTATTTTGGCTTGATTTTCAGGAAAAAGAAAATAAAAAAAATATCGGGTGGCGTGACATGAGGTCAACAGAGAGGCTGCTGGTCAAGTACTCAGGCGCGATCCTCGGCCAGAAAGCTCTTTCTCTCTTTCTCTTTCTTTCTTTCTTTCTTTCTTTCTTTCTTTCTTTCTTTCTCTCTCTCTTTGTCTAGAGAGAGAGAGAGAGAGAGAGAGAGAGAGAGAGAGAGAGAGAGAGAGAGAGAGAGAGAGAGAGAATGAGCCGAGAGAGGAGCGGAGAGAGAGAGAGAGATTGTTGAGAGAGAGAGTGAGAGAGAGAGAGTAAGAAAGAGAGAAAGAGAGAGAGAGGAGAGAGAGAGAGGAGAGAGAGAGAGAGAGGAGAGAGAGAGAGGGCGAATAGAGAGAGAGAAAGAGGAGAGTGAAGAGAGAGAGAGAGAGATAGAGAGAGAGTGATGAGAGATTGAAGAGAGAGGATTGAGAGAGAGAGGATTGAGAGAGAGAGAGAGGAGAGAGAGAGAGGGAGAGGAAAGAGAGAGAGAGAGAGAGAGAGAGAGAGAGGGAGAGGAAAGAGAGAGAGAGAGAAATAGGAAGAGGAGAAAAGAAAGAAGGAGAGAAAGAGAGAGTGTGCGAGAGAGCTTGAAGTGAGAGATTGAGAGAGAGAGAGAGAGAGAGAGAGAGAGAGTAGGAGAGAGAGGAGAGAGAGAGAGAGAGAGAGAGGAGAGAGAGAGAGAGAGAGAGGAGCGAGAGGAAACGAGAGAGAAAGAGAGAGAAAGATGACGAGAGACGGAGAGGAGAGAAAGAGAGGGAGAGAGGAGAGCCGAGAGGAGAGAGAATGAGAGAGAGAGAGAGAAGAGAAGAGAAGAGAAGAAAAGGAAGGAGAGAGAGGAGAAGCGAAGAGAAGAGAAGGAGAGAGAAGGAAGAAGAAGGGTTAAAAGAGAAGAGAAGAGAAGAGAGAAGAGAGAGAAGAGAGAGAAGAGAGGAGAGAGAAGGAGAGAGATAGAGAGAATGAAGAGTAGATAGAGCGAGAGAGAGGAGAGAGAGAGAATAGGAGGAGAGAGAGATGGAAGAGAGAGAGAGAGAGAGAGAGAGAGAGAGAGAGAGAGAGAGAGAGAGAGAGAGAGAGAGAGAGAGAGAGAGAGAGAGAGAGAGGGAGAGAGAGAGAGAGTGAGTGTGTATCTACATATGAGTATAAGTGCGTGTGTGAGTCCAAGTCCCTCGCACACCTTTATCCTTTTCTTCCCATCAAAACATCGAACTGAACCCTCTACCTAGCCGTGCTGTATCGTGTTCCCTCACCTAATACAGCCCGTACAGCTGATCGCTACTTTCCCTCTTCCATCCCCTTATTTCATAAGGTACTCTGAACAAACCAAGCAGAACAACACATTACAACCCTTTCTCTCACCCTTTCTCTCATCCCCATACCTTCACCCTCACGCTGAGTATACCGGCGCCTCGTCCTGATGAAGGATGAAACCATTTCCCCCTTCCCCTTCCCCTTCCCCCTCCTCCTCCTCCTCCTCCTCCTCCTCCTCCTCCTCCTCCTCCTCCTCCTCCTCCTCCTCCTCCTCCTCCTCCTCCTCCCCCTTCCCCCTCTCCCCAGCTACGACCTCCTCCTCGTGTTCTCTTGATTGAAAAAAATCTGAGGGATGTTTTACGCTTGCTTGCTTTGCTTGTTTACTTTGCTTGTTTGTTTTGCTTACTGGAGTGAGTGAGTGGGTGAGTGAGTGATGGAAGGGGGAAGGAGGGAGGGAGGGAGGGAGGGAGGGAGGGAGGGAGGGAGGGAGGGAGGGAGGGAGGGAGGGAGAGAGAGAGAGAGAAGCGCGGAGAGAGGAGAGGTGAAGAGAGAGGGAAGAGAGAGAGAGGAGAGAGAGGAGCGAGAAGAACGAGAGAGAGAGAGAGAGAAAGAGAAGAGAGAGATGAGAGAGAGAAAGTGAAGAAAGAGAGGAAAGAGAAAGATAAGAGAAACGAGAAAGAGAAAGAGGGGAAAGGAAAGGAGGGGAGAGAGAACGAGATGAGAGAGAGAAGATGAGAGAGTGAGGAGAGATGAGGGAGAGAGAGGAGCGGAGGAGAGGAGGAGAGAGAGAGAGAGAGAGAGAGAGAAACGAGAGAGGAGAAAGAACCAAGAGCGATAGAACAAGAAAGAGAGAGAAACACTGAAAATTTCACGCGGGAAAGGACCAAGGCAATAAGGATTCCGATTCATGGGCCGCCCAGCAAGTAAATGTAAAAATAAATTGAAGAAAAACAAAAAACAACAGCAGCAGCAGCAAAATATTAATTTCCGAGTGAAGTGACTTACGGAAAACAGAGTGAGGGGATCTCTTAACCTTAGAAAGAGGAGTGGGAAGGGCAGAGAAAGGGAAGGAGGAGGCGGCCATTGTCAAAGGCCTCTGGTCATGCGCTGGTTTCATGGTGTGTTTGTTAGAGGGGAGAATGAGGGGAGGGCGTGAGAGGAGGAACACGCTCGCTCGCACGCACGCACGCACGCAAACACACATGCACATGAACATTTACACGCAGGCACACACACATGCGCATGAACATTTACACGCAGGCACACACACATGCGCATGGACATATACACGCAGGCACACACGCATGCACATGAACATTTACACGCAGGCACACACGCATGCACATGAACATTTACACGCAGGCACTCACACAGACGCAAGCACACGCACATGCAAAAATGCACATGCGAAAGCACTCAACTCACTAACAAACTAATTCCTTTTCTCACAAAATAATTAACTCACGCTCTCTCTTTCTCTCTCTCTCTCTCCCTCCCTCCCTCCCTCCCTCCCTCCCTCCCTCCCTCCCTCCTCCGTACACCTCCCTACCCTCTCCTCCCTCTTTCTCTCTCCTCTCACTTCGTCTCTCTCTCTCTTTTCTCTCGTTCGTCTCTCTCTCTCTCTCTCGTTGCAGCCTGTATTGTTACAGGGTTGCGAATTGTTCTGCAAGAACGTGGAGGATCAATTCCTTAACGTAATATCGTGCTCCTCAGATTCAGTCCATACTTTCTCTTTATGACTTTCTGTGCTTTCCCTTTCCCGCTCGTTACTTGCTTTTGTTCGTCTATCTTTCATCTCCTCCTCTCCTGTCTTCCGTAAATAATAATTATGATGATAATAGCAATAAAAGAGAGAGAGAGGGAGAGGGAGGGAGAGAGGGAGGGAAGGAGGAAGAGGAAGAGAGAGAGAGAGAGAGAGAGAGAGAGAGAGAGAGAGAGAGAGAGAGAGAGAGAGGGAGAGAGAGAGAGAGAGAGAGAGAGAGAGAGAGAGAGAGAAATAGAAAGAGAGAGGAAGCACCTTCATATCCATCTACATCTCTATCTCTGTCTCTATCTCTATCTCCATCCCCAAATCCTCCTTCCCTCTCTCCCTATCTTCCCATTCTCCCTCCCTCCCTCCCTCCCTCCCTCCCTCCCTTCCTTCCTTTCTCCCTCTCTTCCTCCACCTCCTCAGCAGCCAAACGCTCGCCTCCACTTCATTAGCCATTAATCATATGCAGAATAAATTAATAAAACATGATACGCCCGTAGCCGTCGTAACTCCTTTGTTCATTAAAGAGAAAGGGATATTTTTCTTCCCTCTTTCCTCTTCTTCCTCTTCCTTCTCCTACTCTTCTTATTTTCATCATTATCACTACCTTTATTATGATCATCATAATTATCATTATCATAATTATGATCATCATAATTATCATTATCATAATTATGATCATCATAATTAGCATTATCATAATTATGATCATCATAATTATCATTATCATAATTATAATCATTAATATTGTTTTTCTTTTTTTCTATTTCTATTTACCGTTTTCTTTCTTTCTTTCTTTCTTTCTTCCCTCTTCCTATTCATCTTTTTACGATTTGTTTACTTCTCTCTACCCTTCGACCTGTCTGTCTCTATTCTATCTTTATCTATGCTCTTTCTGCTTCGCTAATTCATTCGCTATATCTCGCCTTCCCTCTTTCCTTCCCTAAATCTTCTCTTCCTTCCTCTCCCCCCCCCCCCCCCCCCCCCCCTCTCTCTTCTCTCCCCCCCCCCTCTCTCTCTCTACTCATCTCTCCTCTCTTTTCTCTTCCCGCTCTCCCCTCCCTCTGTCCTCTCCTCCTCTCGTCTCGCTCTCTCTCTCTCTCTCCTCTCTACCCCCTCTCCCTCCCCTTTTTCTTCCCTTCTCCCTCTCTCCCTCTCTCCATTTCTCTCTCCCCCTCCTCCATTCCTCCCCCCCCTCCCCCCCCTCTCTCTCTCTTCTCTCGCCCCTCCCATCTCTCTCTCTTTCCTACCTCAGCTCTCACCTCTTTCCTCTCATCTTCCTCCTCTCCATCTCTCTCTCACTTACCATCTCTTCTCTCTCTCTCTCACTCTCTTTTTCTCTCTCTCGTCCTCCATCAAACCATCCCTTCCTCTCTTTCACTTTACTCTTCCCTTTTTCCTCTCTTTCTTCTCTCCCTCTCCTACTCTAACCCGCCTTCTCTCTGGACCTCTACTTCTTTCCCACTCCACTAACCAACCTGTAACCATTGTATTTACATATATTATGTCTGCTGTAATTGTTATTATGTCCATCGAATATAATTTGCACGTGTATGCTTGTTACTGTATTCTGTATGATACAAGTATCAATGTAATCTATACCTTTAATGTTACTCTAATTATTATACATATATTCTACCTCATACACATTTATACATACATATACGGACGCTCGTTGATTCACCTATCTGTCTCCCCTCTCCACGAATCACGGCCAGGGAATAACAGTGTTATTTTTGTCTTTCCCTTTGCAAGAGCTATGTACTGTACTGATGCAAAACACTTACTTTTCCCTCATCACATTCCAAATGTCCACAATGTCACAAGGAAAACAAACCTGATACCCATCACACCTTCTCCTTTAGACACAGTCACCACTACCATTGTGGTAGAGAGTCCCTTCGGGGGCAGAGGAGCAACAAAACAACCTCGCTCCTCGGAGAAGGAGCAGCTCACTCAAACGTTCTATGTTCAAGCTTAACAATAACAGAAAGCTTGTTCTGCGTGTTTCTTCACACCTAGGCACGTTACCACATACAAGCAGTCACAAAGTCTCGAGGACTTGTTAAACTCCTCTCTCTACCTTCCTTATCTATTTCCTTATTCCCCCCCTCTACTTTATGCACTCCAGGTCCCTTCCTTTCTCCCTCTCTCTACTCCCCCTCCCTCTCTCCCCCCCCCCTCTCTCTCTCTCTCTCTCTCTTTTTCTTTCTTCTTTCTCGGTCTCTCTCTCCTTTCTCGTTCTCTATCCTTCTCGGTTTCCTCTCCTTCTCCGTCTCCCTTTTCCTTCTCTTCTTTCCCCTCTTCTCCTTCTCACTCTCTCTCACTCTCCTCTTCTTCTCTTTCTCTTTCTCGCTTTCTCTCTTCTCTCCTCTCACTTTTTATCTCTTTCTCTCCGTCTCCTTCTCCTACCCTTACTCCCTCTCTTCCTCACCCTCCTCTCTCATCTTCCTCCTCTCTCACTCATTCCGCCTCTCTCCACTCTTCCGCCCTCTCTCACTCCTTCCCGCCCTCTCCCACTCCTTCCCCTCTCTCACTCTTTCCTCTCTCTCACTCTTTCCTCTCTCTCCCACTCTTTCCCTCCTCCTATCTTTCTTCGTCTTCCCTCACCATCTTCCTCCTCTCTTACTCTTTCCCTCCTTCTCTCACTCCTTCCCTCCCTCTCTCACTCTTTCCCTCCCTCTCTCACTCCTTCCCGCCCTCTCTCACTCCTTCCCGCCCTCTCTCCCTCCCACCTTCCTTCCCTCCCTCTCTCACTCTTTCCCTCCCTCTCTCACTCTTTCCATCCCTCTCTCACTCTTTCCATCCCTCTCTCACTTTTTCCCTCCCTCTCTCACTCTTTCCCGCCCTCTCTCACTCTTTCCCGCCCTCTCTCACTCCTTCCCTCCCTCTCTCACTCTTTCCTTCCCTCCTTCCCTCCTTCTCTCACTCTTTCCCTCCCTCTCTCTCTTTTTCCCTCCCTCCCTCCCTAGCGCCATTTCCTTAATCCACACCCGAAGACCTTTCCTAAGAGAAAACAACCACACCGTAAACAGTCTTTTTTTTTATAGATGATTACCTTTTCAAAATTCAAACATCTTTTCCGTTATAATTTCCGCCTGATAGCATTTTCCCGCCAAATGAGTAAAAAAGCTATTTTTCTTTTTTTCCCCTTCTTTTCATTTGTCTTCTTCTAGTTCTCTTTATTCGTTTTCGTTTTCTATTTTTTTCTTTCTCTTTTATCTTTTTATCTTTTTTTTTTCCTTTCCTTCTATACATTATCTTTTTTCTCACATCTTTTATTTTTCCTCTTTCAAATTCTTTTCTCTTTTCCTCTTCTTTTCCTTATTATTTTGATTATTCTTTCTCTCTCTCTCCTCACATCATTCTCCCTCTCTCTTCTCCTTGTACGGAAACAAACAAACGGACCGCCCTCTTTTCCACCCTCACCCCCTTACCACCCTCACCTACCCCCCCCCCAAACCACCACCACCACTCCCACTTCAGACGAAAAAAAAAAAAAAAGTAAAAAAAGAAAGTCACACTGTAAAAGCACTGATACTGATACCTTACGGCAGAGATTCCCACAGTCAATATGTAAACACACAGTAGCACTCGCGGTAAGGTTGCGCATAATTCCACACTAATAAACAAGCGCCCGCCCGCGGCATTCCGCTCGCGCCGTACGAGGAGGGGATGAAAAACTAATACTGAACTAGGCGAGGAGTGAGGGAGAGAGAGGGAGGGAGGGAGGGATGGGGAGGGATGGAGGGAGGTGGAGAGAGGGCGAAGAGAGGAGGACGGAGGCAGAGGACGAAGAGGAGGGAGAGAGGAGGAGAGGAAAACAGGGTGGGGAGGAGAGAGAAAGGAAGAAGGTGAAATTGAAAGGGAAAGAGGAAGAGAGAAAGGATACAAGATAATTAATCCGGGTAATAACAACTTAAATCAAATTAATTCTAGAAAATTACTCTGCTTGTAGGAATGAACCAAGAGAATGAGAGAGAGAGAGAGGCGGGAGGTACTCGAACGAAGGAGGAGAGGAGGGAGGGAGGGACGGAGGAAGGGCACGAAGAGAGGGAGAGAGGAGAGAGGAAAGGAAAACAGGGAGGGACGGGAGGGAGCTGGAAAAGAAGGCAGAAAATTGAAAAGGGGAAGAGGCGAGAGAAAGAATCCAGATCAAATAACCGGGTAATAACAAACTTAAAATCAAATTAATTTAGAGATTACTCTGTTGTAAGGCATGAACCAGAGAATGAGAGAGAGAGGAGAGAGAGAGAGAGCGCGAGGAGAGAGGAGAGCAGGAGGAGAGGAGAGAGAGGAGAGCAGTGAGAGAGAGAGGGGGGAGGTGAGAGAGAGAGGAGAGGGGAGAGAGAGAGAGAGAGAGAAGAGAGAGAGAGAAGAGAGAGAGGAGAGAGGGGAGAAAGAGAGAGGAGAGAGAGAGGGAGGAGGGAGGAGGAGCGGATGAGAGACGGAAAAGGAGAGGAGAGATAGAGAGAGGAGGAGAGAGAGAGCTGAGAGGAGGACAGAAGAGAAGCAAAGAAAGGAAAGAGAGAGGAGAGAGGAAAGTAGACAAGAGAGGCGAGAAAGAGAGAGAGACCGAGATTTGAGGAGCGATAGAGAGCGAGAGTATAGTCGAGAGATATTGAGCGCTAGAGCGCGAGAGAGAGAGAGTGGACTGAGGAAGCCGGTGAGAGGGCCTGAGCGGATGATGAAGGCGAAGAGAATTGCGAGGAGGGCAGGGTTAGAACGGAAGTCGCGTGTCTGCACCAACGGGGAGAACGGAAGAAGGGACCCCCAAATACCAGGGGGGAAGCACTGAATGAAGGGAGAAGGCAAAAAGGAGAAGAACGTACTAAGCGCAGACGTAAGTGGCGGAGAGGGAGAGGGTTTGTTTGTGAACGGGCTCGAAGACATAAATAGAGAGAGCGAGAGGAGAGAGAGATAGAGAGAGTAGAGAGAAGATAGAGGGATAGCGAACAGAGGTGAGAGAAGGAGAGTGAATGGGAGGGAAAGAGAGAGCGAGAGAGTGAGAGAGAGAGAGGGACGAGGGGGGAGGGGAGATGATGAGAGAGAGGGTTTTTTCGAGGGAGAAGAAGTAGAAGGAGAGGAGAGGGAGAGAGAGAGGGTAGAGGGGCGAGAGAGAGCGGTTAGAGGAGAGGGAGTGGGGAGGGAGTAGGGAGAGGGAGAGGGA
>NW_028234441.1:23474388-23481888 GCF_977035675.1 Penaeus japonicus
TATTACATATATTATATATAACATATATATATATATATAAATATATATATATATACCATGTGAGAAAGATGGATAGAAAAACATTAATGCTTTTAATATAGAAATCAAATTTTACCTTCTTGACCAGGAAGATCGATATCCGTCGCGTCAGATTGACAAAACACAACCCTGAATCCAATAGGACTCACACAAAAACTAAGAAATTGTCTAACCACCAATGCCTTACAACCGTCCTCGGATCATTACACTAATTTGGTCCTCATGAGCAGAGCAGTGATGCTTTCTTACAGACAATTCCTGTGGGCACTCGGCCAGCCATTGAATCAGGTTACGCTGAGGTTATATTCTATGTGAGGAAAGATGGTAGCGAATGCAGGTAACGCATTTAATATAGAAATACAAATTTTACCTCCTGACCCGAAACCCGAGCCGTTCAGATATTGACCAGAACCCACCTGAATCCAAAAATAGACATCCACACGAACCGCACATCATTTTTTTTTTTTTTTAGTGGGGTCGTGAAGATCTATGGGAATTGCAGTCATAGCGTTCTAATGAATCTAGTCCATACCAATGATATAGGGGAAAAAACAAACTTTATGAAAAGAACGTACTATTCTTATACAATAATAGAAAATCAATATTGCACAGATATATAGTCAACTTTTGTGCTATAATTTATTTATCCCAAACTATTTTTCCAAAACAAAGCTAAAAAAACAAACCGGGGAATTATCATAAAAAAAGACTACTGCTATAAGAGGATTAATTAAGGATTATATAGAGATTATCAGTTACAGGAACGATATCAAAATTCTGCAACAGTGAGCGTAATGGCTGAAAAATAGTTTGGCATGCAACAACAGGAGAATCAATTGAATTATTCCAGATTAGTATGTATAAAGATGGTCGGGAAAAATTTATGGGGTACTCTTGTGGTCTATCTTTCACTTTCACTTTTTTTCCTTTTTTATTTCATTTTCTCTATCCTCCATCCTTCTTCTTACTTATTCTTCCCTCCCATTCCGAGCATTTCTATTTTCTCATCTTTTTTATATCATCTCCCTTTATGACCATAATTCTCATCCTCTTCTTGTCCCTCTATCTTTATCGTTGTCTTTTCTCTCCCTCTCTCTTATTTTCTCTCACCTCTACTTCCTCTTCCTCGTTTTCTCTTGCCTGTCTCATACAGCTCTCTCTCTCAACTCTCTCATCTCTCTCTCTATTCCGATTTCCTCTACCCTCCTTCCCGGGTGGTCGTTTTTCCTTGCTCCTAATTTTCTCCTTTTAACCCTCCCTTCCTGACTCATCTTCTCCGCTTCCCTCTTTGCCCTATCTTCCTCCTCTTTCGCCGTCCATCCCTTCCTTTTTCCCTTCCTCCCTCCTTCCTCTTCAATCTTTCCTTTCCTCCCGTCCTATCCCTACTTCCTCCGTCCTTCCCTCTTCCTCCCTTCTCCTTTAATCAACCCCTTCCCTCCACCGTTCCTTCTTCCCTTCCTTCCATTCCTTCATTTTTCACTCTTTTTTATTCCCCCTTCCATTACTCACTCCTAAAAACACCCTCCTCTCTCCTCCCTCTCTCCCCTCTTCCCTTCTCGCCCCCTTCCTTTCCGGGGGGGGGGGGGGGGGGGGGGGCCCTAATCTCCCACACGGGGGGGGGGCCCCAAGGGGGAAAAAAAAAAAAAAAAAGGAAGTTAAAGGAAATAGATAAAATATCTCCCAATTCCTCCTACTCTCCTCTCTCTTCTAGGATAAAAAATCAACCACTTCTTCCCCCTCTCCCTTTTTTTATAAACCCGCAATCCCCCACCCAACTCGCTTCCCTCATCATCTTCTCACCCATTATCTCCTACTCCCCCCTCCTTCGCTCACCTCTCCCTTCTTTACACCCCTCTCCTCATTCCCGTTAGTCACCACTAATGGAAATCCTCCTCCCCTATCTCCCCACTCTCCCTTCTTTATACTCCATTCCCTCTTCCAACCCTCCTTCACCCCCCACCCCCTCCCTCCCCAATAGATGAAGCTGAGGCAGTTTATAAGTGGTTAACTCTTGACTCATCGAATCATTCGTTAGTAGTTGTTTGGCGGGCGGCGTTTGTCGTTCGAAGATGCTAAGAGTACGAAGGTAAACGGGGAAAAAGAGCAGGCGACACAGGGTTTGCGTTTTATTTCAAAATTTATTTCTTCGTCATCATCATTATCATTATTTTCATTTTTATCATTTTTATCATTATCATTATTTTCATTTTTATCATTATTTTATTTTTTTATCATTATTTTATTTTTTATCATTATTTTCATTGTCATCATTATCATCAGTATTATCATCATTATTACCACTATTATTATCAGTAATTTTGTAATTGTTATTATCGTTACTATTATCATTATTAAATCATTATCATTAAATTATTATTATCATCACTATTATTACTATGTCATTATCATTATTGTTATTATTATTATCATTATCATTATCATTACCGTCATTTTTAGTATCATTATTATTATAATTTTCATCCTCATCATTATCAACATCATCATTATTACTATCATCATTAACCCCCTTATTATCATCATCATTATCCCCATCATTAGCATCATTATCAATATATTATCATTATCAATGTTGCTACATTTATCATTATCATTACTCACTTCCGGTCTTACAGTGAACTGGTCTTTCTTTTTTATTTTATATCTCCTTTCTTCCCCATTCACCTCCTCTCCCCATCTTTACATCCCCTCCCCTCCCCTCTCCCCTTCCCCTTCCTCCCACACTTCCTCTCTCCCCACCCCCTTCCTCCCTCCATCCCCTTCTTGTTCTCGTCTATTTTCGTTTATGTTCCTCCGTTTCTTAGTTTTGTTCCTCTTCTGCATTTTTCTTACATTGTTTTTATTATTTTGTTCCACCTCCTTTAGCCTCATTTCCTCTTTTCCCCTCATTTCCTCTATCTTCTCTCTAGCCCCCCCCCCCCCCCCCCCCCCCCCCCCCCCCCCCCCCCCCCCCCCTAGCCCCCCCCCCACACTTCCCCCCCCCCCCCATAACACCACACACCACTCCCACTCACTGCCCCTCAATCTTCAGTACTCCGGCTGCGACACCTCCCCCCTCCTCCCTCTCTCTCTCTTCCTTTCCCTTTCCCCACTATTCTTCCGACTCTTACCCCTCATTAGGTGTTATAATGTTTTTTCTTTATTATTATTATCATAATTTTTATCCCTCACTCTGTCTCCTCCTTTCTTTCTTATCTTCTTTTTTCTCCTTTTTATTCCATTTCCTCTCACTCCTCCATCCTTCCAGTCTACCTCCTCTCTATCTCCTTTTCTTCTTCTTCTTTTTTCTCTTATTTTCTTATTTTCCTCCTCCTTTCTGTTTGGATCTTCTTTCTTTTTGTTTCTTCTTTTCCTCTCATTTATTAGCCAACTCTTCATCTTCCCGTCTATTTGAACCTCTCTCTCTTCTCTCCACATATATATCTTCCTCTTCTCATCTTTCTCCCACTTCCCTTTACTTAATTTAATTTCATCTCTTTCTCTCCATCTTTTACTCTCCTTCCGTTCCAACTCTTCCCTCTCCCTCTCACTCTCACCTTTCCTCCTCTTCCTTTACTTCTCCATTCCAAATTCCAAACTCCCTCAACACTTTCTCTCCTCTTCCTTCCCCTCCCTCTCATTTCAACCCTTCCCTCTTGTCCATTCTTACCCCTTTTCCTCCACCTCCTCCACTTCAGCCTTCCCCCTCCCCCTCTTGTTCCTTTTTTTTTCCCTCTCTTCCTCACCTCCTTCCCCTGTTCCTCCTCACGCCCATACACACGTCCTCAAGCAGGTGCTATAACTTCGAAGACCTGGGACTTGGTGAAGACTAGACGAACTGAAGAACTTAGGTGTTAGCGAGGGTGAAAGTCCAACTCAAGTCCCCCCCTCTCCCCTTTCTCCCTTCTCCCCTCTCCCTTCTCCCTTCTCTCTTCTCTCTTCTCCCTTCTCTCTTCTCTTTTCTCTCTTCTCCCTTCTCTCTTCTCCCTTCTCTCTTCTGTCTTCTTTCTTCCCCCCCCCCTTCGTCTCGGACAGTGGTAGATCTCGATGAACAGGTATTGTAGTGAGGTATAGTGGTGAATCTTACTTAGGATAGGTAGAGATAGAGTCAGGGAAGAGTCTTCCATACGGAAAGGGAGGGAAGGAAATCTTAATCTGGCGTTAATTTTCTTCGTCTATTCTAGGATTCGTTACTTTTCATAACCCAATAACCTCAGATTCTCGTCTTCAATTCATATGCTAGTTACCTTTTCAGAATTTTCAGCTATTTAGTGGTATATGCTTTGTTATCAATAGAATGCCAACACAGGTAAATAAGAAACTCCGTTCCTTGAAATTATGTCGGAGAGGGACGGATGGGAGGTAGACAGGCAGAGGAGGAGGAAGTTGGAGTCTTGTAGAGGAGAGGGAGGAAGGGAAGAGGAGAGGGAAGGGGAGTGGAGAGGAGGGGGGAGTGAAGAATTCATTGGGAATGAAGAAAAGAAGGAAGGGAAAGGAGGGAGAGGAAGGGGAGAGTGAAGTAGGAATGGAATGAGGAGAGAGGGAAAGGTAGAGGGAGGGAGGGACGGAGAGAAGAAAGGGGGAGGGAAGGTAGAAGACGAAAGAAAAGGATGAGGAAGAAGAAGAGTAGAGGAAAAGGGAATGGGGAGAAAGAGAATGAATAGATGCAATAGGACATGATACATAGAAGAGGACGGGGAATGGGGGATGACTATAGAGAGGGGGGAAGGGAGGGAATGGGGAAAAGAGGAAAAGAGGAAAAAGGACGTGAAGTGAGAACGAATGGGGAAGAGGGGGGGGAAGAGAGGGGGAAGACGGAAGGGGATAAATACAGAGGGAAGAAAAGGAAGAGGAGGAAGAAGAGGAATAGAGAGGAGAGGAGGGGAAAGGCAGTGGAGATAGAGGAAGGGACGAGGATGCATAGGATATGCAGTGAAAGGGGGATGATGAGGACGAAGGAAGGGGAAGAGAAGGAAAGAGAAAGGGAAAGAAGAAGAAGAATAGAAGGAGAGAGGGTTGAGGAAAGACGAAGAGGAAGGAATGAGGAAAGGCAGAAGAGAAAAAAGAAAAGGAAATTAAAAGGAGGAGAGAATTGGACGAGGAGGGAAAGAAGTAAGAGAAGAAAGAGTAGAAAAAAAAGAGAGATAGAGAAGCCTCAGAAGAAGAAGACAGAAAGTAAAAAAATGAAATTGGAGAGTATCATCAAGAAAACAAAGATAAAAAAGAGAGAGACAAAAAACAAAAACAAAAAAACAAGAAGAACGAACTAACAAACAAACGAAGAAAGAGAGAAAGAGGAACCTCAGGAATGGACAAAGTTCGACAGACGAAGAGGGAAACTCCCGAATCCATAGCCCTAAGTTTGGCGAAGGTGGACGGGTCAGCTGGACACGGGCGCTCGGAGGACATTAAGGGGAAAGGGAGTTTCGCAATGGACGCTGGGGTGAGAATGGAGGGGGGAGTATCGATGCTGAATTGCGAACGGGTGGCGTGATACATTACAATATTCTGGGGGAGTGCGTAGCGTTCGTATAAAATGCATAGATACACAAACTAATACATGAAGACAAAAAGGCACATGTAGAAAAAGGGTTGGGTGGGGGGGGGGGGGGGGGGGTCGGTGAAGGAAAGAGAGAGAGAGAGAGAGAGAGAGAATGAGAGAGTGGAGTAGGAGAGTGAGAGAGTGTGTATGCATATGTATGTATATACATACATAAATACATACATATATATATATATATATATATGTATATATATGTATATGTATATGTCTGTAAATGTATATATATATATATATATATATATATATATATATATATATATATATATGTAGGGGTAATTTATAATGTAATTATTATGTATATTCTATATATATATATATATTTATATTTATACATGTGTATATATATGTATACATACATGTGTATATATATGTATATATATATATATATAGATATATATATACATATATATATATATATATATATATATATATATATATATATATACATACATGTGAATATATGTATATATACATGTGTATATATGTATATATACATGTGTATATATATATATGTGTAAAAATTTTATATATATATGTATATATATGTATATATACATACATGTGAATATATGTATTATATACATGTGTATAAAATATATATGTATATATACATGTGTATATATATAATGTATATATATATATATGTATATAAAAAATATGTACATATATATATATATATATACAAATAAATATATAAAAGATATATATATATATATATATATATGAATATACATGTATATATATATGTATATATATTAGATATGTATATATATGTATATAATGTATATATTGAGGGTGGCTGTTTTGGGAATTGAGAAGGTGCACTCCCTTTTCTTTTTTAAATCTCAGTGTACTGTTAGGGGGGCGATCTCACGAGTCTATATATGTATTATATATATATATATATATATATATAAATACTGAATACTCGCCTACATGTATATATAAGTAGATATGTATATATATGTATAATGTATATATATATTATGTGGTGGATATATATATATATATATATTTCCTGAGCATTAGTGTGCTCCTCCCTCCCATATTATAACATATATAAATCTTCATGTATATATGTATATATATGTATATATATACACATGTATGTATGTATATATATATATATATATATATATATATATATATATATATACACACACACACATACACATCCAACCACGACCAACCAACACACCACACACACAAACAACACCACCACGACACACTCACACACACGTTGGGCTTGAGTTGACACACACGTGGTGGGCACACACACACACACACACACACACACACACACACACACACATATATATATATATATATATATATATATATATATATATATATATACCTATACATATATATGTAGATAGATAGATAGATATAATACATATGAAAATCCACAGTATCAGTATCAGTTAGAAGAGAAAGAAAGGGAGGGGAGAAAAGAAACAGAGAACGTGGAGGGAGGGATAGTAGGAAGGAGGGAGGATATGGGACTAGGAGATAGAGAAGCTGACTTGACCGTTACTCTCCCCCTCCCTTCCCTCTCCCACCCCCTCCCTCTTCTGACTGCCCTTCCTCTTACCCCCAACCCTCTTTCTCCCTCTCCTCCTCCTTCCCTCCCTCCTCTTCCCCCCCTTCCTCTTCTTTCTCCCCTCCCTCTCTCCATACCCCCATCCCTCCTCCTCCCTTTCCCCATACCCCCATCCCCCTTCCTCCCCTCCCTCATACCCCTATCCCACCTCCTCCCCTCCCCATACCCCCATCCCTCTAACACCCCCCTCCCTCATACCCCCATCTCTCAACCCCCCACCTCCTCCCTCTTCCACCACTGCCTCCTCTTCCTCCCCCCCCCCCCTCGACCCCCAAGGCAGAGGTGGGCCAATAGGTGG
>NW_028234441.1:23504388-23509388 GCF_977035675.1 Penaeus japonicus
TCATGACATTAATCATCATTACAATAGGAACATTATCATTATTCTCACAATTGTTGTTATGATTTTACATTAAACTTTCTCCTTCATTATCATTATAATTTTCATCATCAAAATGACTTTGGTTTTATGGATTTTATATTATAAGGATTATTATTCCTATTACCGAAAAAAGTATATTATGTAAAGATATATTTGTGGTATTTTCAACAACTGATAATTATAGTGATAACGGTAATAATGATAAAAATGATAATAAATAGAGTAATACTATTAATGATTATAATAATGATGATGATAATGATGATAATAATAATTATAAAAATAATGATGACAATAATGATGATTACAAATTTACATGAATTCCGGGAACAAATATTTACCATATATGTATCAAAAGGAGAAAAAAAAAAGAAAAAGGAAATACAAAATCAAAAAATAAAATAAAAATACACACACGCACACACAAATTTTTATACTGAAAACACATCCGCAAACTCTTATGAAATGCATTGCTTCCCGATAATTTTTCGATCACTCTGCGCTTCTCGAAATGTTTCAGAAGCTTTTAATCGGATTTGCAAAGAAATATTGAGGTAATAAGCAAAGTAAAAGCGCCTTTGATGTTACGTAAAGCTTTCTGATGAGCTTATAAAAGGGTTGTCTAGTAAATGCTTACAATAATTATTTCCTCCTCCTCCTTCTTGTTTTTTTTATGTTTTGTATTTCTTATTCTTTGTATTTTATTTTTTCTCTCGCGTTCTGTCTGTCTGCCTGTCTCTCTCTCTTTGTCTCTCTCTCTGTCTCTCTCTCTCTCTTTCTCTTATCTTTTTCATTCCGCGTTTGTGTTTTTTTTTTATCCCTCTTTCTGTGTTTCTTATCTGTTTGCATATTTCCTCCTCTATCTTTTTCTTTTTCTTTCTCTCTACTCCCCACATTCTCTCTCTCTTTCTTTCTCTCTCTCCCCCACTCTCTATTTCTCTGTCGTCTTTCTTTCTCTTTCTCCACACACACACACACACACGCATAAGCACACTCACACGGACACAAATACATCTCTCTCTCTCTCTCTCTCTCTCTCTCACCCCCACCCCTCTCTCTCTCTCTCTCTCTCTCTCACCCCCACCCCCTCTCTCAGCTTATCTCTATTCATCCGTCACTCCCCGCTCATCCACAACCTTTCATGTCTTTTTCTATCTCTTTCTCCCTCCCCCTTTCTTTTTTTCTTTTTTTTTACCTCCATATCTTTCCACTCTTATACCTATCTCTTTTATCTCCCTCTTTTTATTGTCTCTGAACTTTATTCGCTGCCTTCATTGCTTATCTTTTATTCGACTTTTTTTATCACTGCGTCAGTTTCTCCATTCTCGTTCCTGATTATAATTATCATTATTGTTATCTTTATCCTTAGTGTTGTTATCATCATCATTATAATACTTATTATCTTTTTTCATTATTATTTTTTTGTTATCATCATCATCTCTACCAATATCTATTTCACTACCATTATTTTCATCCGCATTAGTATCATCATTATAATCATTATTCTCACCATCGTCCATATTTTTCTCCCTCATATTTCACTCTTAATCTCCCAAAGCATCATCCATCCCTCATCCATCCCTCATCCATCCCTCATCCATCCTTCATCCATCCTTAATCTCCCAAAGCATCATCCACCCCTCATCCATCCCTCATCCATCCCTCATCCATCCCTCATCCATCCCTCACTCAGCAAATACGACCTCCTTTCCCACTCAGTCACTCACAGCCTCACTCCTCACAATCGGTCTTGTAAGGCAGGAGCGGTTGCAGATAAAGCAACCCCCCCTCCCCCCCACACACACACTCACCCCCCCACCCCTACTCCTGTACCCGGCTTCCTACCCTCCCTCCTTCCCTCTCATCTCCCCCCTTCCCCTCACCCTCCTTCCTCCCTCCCTTCCTCGGTTCGTTTGATTTCTCCCCTCCTCCCTCCCTCCCTCCCTCCCTCTCTTTCTCCTTTCCTCACTTTCTCTAGCTATCATTTCTTTCTTTGTATTCTCTGTCTGTCTGTCTTTCCTCTTTCTCTCCTTCTCTACCTTTTCCTCTCCCTCCTCTTCCCGTTTCCCCTTCTCCCTCCCCCTTCGTTCCCTTTCTTTATTCTACCTTATCCATTCTCCCGCCTCCCTCTCCCTCCCCCTCCCTCCTCCTCCCTCCTCTTCCCTCCTCCTCCTTCCTCCCTCTTCTCCCTTCCTCCTCCCTCCTTCCATCGCCAGGAACAGTCTTGGGCTAACTCCATTAGGTTTGCGGTATGGAAGGGGAGTCACTTGGAAAATACGTAGTCAGATAGCGTCTACCGGGTAATTGAGAGGTAAGATGGAAAGTCTTAAACGGTCCCCTGAGGCTACGGTATCAGGAATAGCCATCGGACGGGCCAAACTCCGGGGTTTCGGCTCCCCCCCTCCCCTCCCCGACTCCCCTCCCCGGACTCTCCCCTCCCCCCCCCGTAGTCCTTCTCCCTGCTCTTTCTTCTTATACCTATGCTCGCCCTTTCTATTCCCTTCCCCCCTGCTCTCCCCTTTCTTACTCCCTTCCCCTTGCTCTCTCCCCTTCTATTCCCTTCCTTTTTTTCTGCTCCCCTCCTATTCCCTTCCTTTGCTTACTCCCCTCATACGCCTCCTTATCCTTTCTCTCTCTCCTACACACTTCCTTATCCTTTCTCTCTCTCCTGTTCGCTTCCTTTAGCCCCTTCCCCTCTCTCTCTCCTTCCCACTCCCCATCCTTTCTCTTGTTCCTAACCCCCTTTCTCCTCTCTCCTCAAATTCTCGCCACTCCTGTAATCTCTACCCCCTTCTGCTACTCCTACTCCTCCCCCTCCTCTACTCTGTGGCCCCTTCTTCCACCTTATCGCTTTACCTCTCTTCTTCTCTCTCTCCTTCTTGTTCTTGTTATTTTCCTCATTCTCCTCTGTCTCCTCTACCTTTTCCTCTACTTTTTTTAGTCCTCCCACTCCTCTTCTTCTTCCTACTCTTTCTCTCAATTTTCTTTTTCCTCCTCCTCCTCCTCCACCCCTGTCACCTGCTTATCCTTCCCGCAATTTCTCATCAACTCCTTCTTTTTCCCCCTCCGTCTTTCTCCTCTTCTTCTCACACCCTCTTTTCTCACTCATTTCTCTGCTCCCACTTCTTGCCTCTTCTTCGCCTACTCTTTCTCCTCTTCCCTCCCCCTTTCTCTTCCTCCTCATCCCCCTTCCTCTTTTTCCTATTTCTCCTCTTCTTTCCCTTTACCTCTTTCTCCTCTTCCTCCTTCCTCCTCTTCTTCTCCCTCTTCCTCTTTCCTCCTCTTTCGCTTTCTCCTTTAACAACCAGACGTGAATTTGACCTCTAAGTGTGCTTTGCTTTCCTGTTGGCTATTGAGAGCATAGTTTACAAGCTGTTTATATTGCCTTTAGGTGTGCTTGGGAGAGCGCAAGAACCACCTCCACCTCCTCCTCCCCCCTTCCCCTCCCCTACCCCCTCCTTCTCCTCCTCCTCATCCTCCTCCTCTTCCTCCTCCCCCCTCCCCAACCCCCTCCCCGGCGGTCCTTATCTTATCCTGACCTTATACCTTTTCCTACTTCCTTGCTATCTCATACTATTACCATCTGTTTCTATTACCTTCCCATGTTCATTTCTCTCTCCTCTCCGTCCCCGCCTCATCCCCATCTTTATTTCTCTTTCCTTTCAACCATTCCTATCCCTCTCCATTCTCTCCTTCCTCCATCCCCATCCTTCTCTCTCTATCTTCCTCGCTGCGCTACCTCATCCTCATCCCTCTCCTTTTACCCTTTCCCCGTTTCCTTATCTCATCCCCATCCCCATCCCCCTGTCCTCCTCCCGACCCCGTCTCCCTATCCCCACCCACATCCCTCTCCACCCTCTCCCTCCCTCTCCACCCTCTCCCACCCTTTCCCTCCCTCTCCTTCCCGCTTCCTTATCTCATCCCCATCCCCATCCCTCTGTCCTCCTCCCGCACCCCCGTCTTCCTATCCCCACCCACATCTCTCCCTCCCTCTCCACCCTCTCCCACCCTTTCCCTCCCTCTTCTCCCCCCCAGCCTCCCTCTCCCTCCCTCTCCTTCCCGCTTTCTTATCTCATCCCCATCCCCATCCCCCTGTCCTCCTCCCGGCCCCGTCTCCCTATCACCACCCACATCTCTCCCTCCCTCTCCACCCTCTCCACCCTTTCCCTCCCTCTCCACCCTCTCCTTCCCGCTTCCTTATCTCATCCCCATCCCTCTGCCCTCCTCCCGTCCCCGTCTCCCTACCCCCACGCACATCTCTCCCTCCCTCTCCCTCCCTCTCCACCCTCTCCCTCCCTCTTCTCCCCCCAGCCTCCTCATCCCATCTCTTCTCTGCTTTCGGGTAAATTCCCTTTCTACCCGAATGATCAGAATTATGAACGGGAAAATCGCCAATTCGTTCTGCCGTGAAGAGGGCTTGTCCCTATAAAGAAAACGGCGCACGGCGGTAAGAAACCGTACGGAATGTATATTTCCCTTTCGAAAAGAATAAGAAAAGAAGATAAAGAGAGTGAAGAGATAAAGAAGAAAGGAGTAAAAATCGATGAAGACAACAAAGATAATAAAAAAAAAGAATAAAAAAAGAGAGAGGCGAACATGAAGAAAGGCCTCACATAACTTACAAGACCAAAGAAAACGAGAAATCGGTCGGTTAGACACAGAGTTATTTCAAGAGGAGATTTAGCTCGTTTACAGGCCTTATAAACGATAATAGACTCCTTCACGCCGACAGCCTAGTGGAAAATCAGCCTTACGCCGTCCCACCGAAAGGGCGGAATTACCCTAGCATAATGTAGGTGTCTGTGTTAATACCCTAACAACGTCTATATTGTCTATATGAAACGATAGAGTTAGTCAGTCAAGCGATAACAGAAACTTTGCCTCTCCTGGGGCTGGGGATTGATGTCTGTGGCTCCAGCGATTTCGGAGTGATGTCTGTGGTTAATATTATTATTATTTTC
>NW_028234441.1:23511888-23521888 GCF_977035675.1 Penaeus japonicus
CCACCATTACGATAAGATTTTCGACGAGTGAGAGAGAGAGAGACCGCACGCCGCCCGGGGAACAGTAACCGTATAGCCCGGCGGATCAGATAAGGTCGAAACTCCTATAGAAGGGAAGGAGCATTCTAACCCTTACAAGCCCCCCGATCCGAGCGCCCTGCCGTCACGAGGTCATAAGAATTAAGCTATCATAAGTAATGAGACATTAATGCACTGTTAAAAGCTGCATCAAAAATCCCACTTCTAGCGTCGTTTGCCGAAAGTTCGCTCATCTTTGCCACTGCGCCGAAAATAAATTGTTTGTTCATGTAAATTAGAGAATGCGAGATTACAGGCAGGGGGGGGGGGGGATGGGGGAAGGGGGGTCTCTGATGATGGTACTGTGGTTGTTTTTTTACTTTTTTTCTTTTCTTTTTCTTTTTTTCCTTCTATATATATATATATATATTTTTTTTTTTTTTTTTTTTTAGTAATAGCAGTAGTTATAGTAGCAGTATAATCATCGTGGTATTAGTAGTAACAGACACAGTCCTAAGTATTTACGACAACTATGAGGATAAGTATTAGTTACGACATCACTAGAAGCAGGGATTGCCAACAATTACAATGATAATTATGTTAGCAATGGGAAAATATTTAAATGTCGGCGAAAATGCTTGGATAATGAGAGCAGGAAGTAGCACTGGCAATCGTAACAGAGAGTTGTAGTTACAAGACCATAACAATAATATTGTTGACTGAAGTAGCATAGTACAAGCAGTGATTGCAGGAAGCATAGTTAAAGTAAAATCAATATTAGGCAATAATGCTTGCAATCATATTAATAACAGTTGTAATGTTATTTGAATAATGAATGATTGAACAGTGAACAATGATAATGAAATTTGTTAAATTACATAGTTCATTTAAAGATGGGAGCGAAGAATTTGCTGTAATGATTGTAACGGTTAAGATGATAATGTTAATGGTGAGTTTTTTTGTTTTTTTTTTACTATGATAATAATCATACAAATGTCGAAACGTCAAACCGTCCTTCACAAAAAAGGTCCAAAATTCTCTCTGCCGCCACACAGTACAACGGCTCGCATCAAATCCCCTCTTGAACTAACGTGTATTCCCCTCTTTGGTGAGTCTGTGTGGCAGTCGAGCTGGAATACATCAGGAAGGGCATCCGGTCAGGGAGGTTAAAAGTTTAATCGCTTTTGTCAACACATAAAGAGGCTCCTCTCTATATGACATAAAGCAATATTATGCTCTGGTGAAGGATTTATATATGTTTATACATACACACACACACACACACACACACACACATTATATATATATATATATATATATATATATATATATATATATATATATATATATATATATATATATACATATATATGACGGATCTATAAATACATATCCGCCTTGAGATTACAAGGAAATTACATCAAGAAATAACAAAAATAATGTTATTGCCATGAAATACAGAACAATGGTTTGGGTTCACGTTGAAATCCCTAAGTGAAGTTCAGACACGACCAGTGGGACTTTCGCTTAATGAAGTTAGATCGAAAAAGGAAAAAAAAGAAAAATCAGAAAATCTTCAGAACCTATTAAAAGAAAATCTTGTTTAAAATTCGAAATATTCATAATGTCAACTTTTGCCTGAACTAATCTTTGTTTGGTCGATTGAATTAGGACTCGCCGATGTTATTTTTGATTATAATAATGTTGATGATAATGGTAATGGTAATGTTAATAATAAGGGTAATAATGATAATGATAATGATGATAATGTTGGTGACACTAATGACAAGGATAATTTTAAAAACAATAATGATAATGATGATGGCAATGATAGTAATCATGATGATGATAATGACAATGATAACAATGATGGTAATAAATATGATAGTAATAATAATAACAATGATAAAATCATAATCTTGATAAGAATAGGAATAAGAACCATAATGATTATAATAACAATAACAGAGAAAATTAGTATAATACCAATGATAACGATAATAATAACAATAGTTATGACAACTGGTAATAGCATTCACGATAATAATAATGATAATTATCATTATCATTATTATTATCATCCTTATCCTTATTATTATTATCATCCTTATCCTTATTATTATTATCATCCTTATCCTTATTATTATTATCATCCTTATCCTTATTATAATTATTATTATCATCATTATCATTATCATCATTATTATCATCCTTATTCTTATTATCATTATTATTATCCTCATTATCATTATCACACAATGCCAGTAATAAAAACAACGACAACAGTAACAACCATAACAATGAAAATAAAGATGATCATCACGAAGATTACGACAATAATAAACATAGCAAAGATAACAATAACAATGATAACACCAACAAAAATTCCGCCCCTCAAAGTCTATTGAGTGGCTATTGCATATAAGCTATGATGCAATGTACTTGATAATCAGCTGATCCGTTGTTGATTAAGAATAAGCTATAAAATGTGACTGTGGTAGGCTCAGGGGGGCTAACAGTGATAATAGCAGTAATGATAAGATTGCTAATGTTAGTAGTAGTAATAATAATAATAATATAATAATGATAATGATAATAATAATAATAATGTTAGTAATAATAGTCGTAGCAAGGAATGATAACAGTGCTAATGTTAGTAGTAGTATTAATAATAATAATAATAATAATGATAATAATAATGATAATAATAGTAATAATGATAATAATAATAATAATGTTAGCAATGATAGTCGTAGCAAGGAAGCATAATAGTTGTATAATAATAGTGGTTAGTAATAATAATAGTAACAATATTGGTAGTAACAGGTAATAATAGTAACGGCAAGTAACAATAATGGTGACAGGTAACCGTGATAAGAGTATTAACAGAAGTAATGGTGTTCTTATAAATAGTAGTATCTGTAGAATGTATAAGGAAATGAAGTAATTATTGATTAAGAGAACTCATCATGTTTGCTTGTTTGTTTATCCATCTCTTTTTGGAATGATAAATTAAATGAAGAATTATTTCATCGCCGGGTGATTAAATTTAGAGCCTATGTCAATATCTTTTGAGTAATCAAGTTCTGTTGCATAAGCGGTTATTATATTTCTCTTTCTTCCTTTTCTCTCTTTTCACCTTCTCACCTCTTCCTCTATTTGCTTCAATCCTTCCTTTTTTCGCCCCTCCTCCTCCACCTCTTCTTCATCTTCCTCTTCCTCCTCCTTTTCTTCTATAATTTCTTCTTCCTCGTCCTTTACTTCTTTATCTTCTTTCATCCCATTTTCTTAATCGTCTTCTTCTTCATCTTCTTTCTCCTCTTTCTCCTTTCCCTCTTAATCCTGCTCTTTCTTCTCTTCCTCCCCCCTCCATCATTACCACCATTTTCACAATCATTATTGTTATCCTCATCATTACCATTATCACCATCATAATTACCATCATCATTATTATCACGTCTTTATCTGTACCAGTGTAACATGTGTATGCATTTCCGTGAAAAGAGAAATGCATAAACGAAGGAAGATTTGCCTTAAAATACACCAAAACAAATAAGACTAAAGGAGAGAGAAGACCCAACGACAAACCAAACGGAAGACAAGGCACAGAGATGATGATGGGAGATGCGAGAGAGAGTTGAAGACCTTAATTCCAGAATGCGAAACGAGGGGAGATTAGAGAGAGGGGAAGAGAAGAGAAAGAAAGGGGAGATAATGGGGGTGAGGGCATGCAGGAGGGAGGGAAGCTAATACAGAGGGAGAAAGGGGTGAGAGAGGAGGAGAGGAAAGGGGAAGGAGCGAGGGTAGGAGAATTGGGGTAAGGATGAAGTGAGAGGAGTAGGGAAGAGAGAGAGAGACAGAGATATATATATATAGAGAGAGAGATAGATAGATAGATAGATAGAGAGAGAGAGGAGAGGAGAGAGAGAGAGAAGAGGGGAGGGAGGAGAGCAGAAAAAAAAGGCAAGAGTAAAAGAAGAGGGGGGCTAAGAAGAGAGGAGGAACGAAGAAGGAAAGAACGCAGCTGGTGAAATGTCGGAAAGAAAGGGGAAATAAATAACACTAAGGAATAGGAAGAGGCTTCAAGGAGAGAAGAGAAAGGAAGGAGGGAATGGGGAGGGGATAAAAGAGAGAGAGAAAAAAAAACCAAGTGGAGAAGAAAGACGAAGACAAGAAGATGGAAAGGACCCAAGAAGGGGCGAAAGGAAGGAGGTAGAGGGAAGGGGAGGGGAGAGAGGAAGGAGGGAGGGAGTTAACACAGGGAGGGAGAGAGAGGAAGGAGGAAAGGAGAGGGGAGGGGAGGGAGAGAGAGGTTAACATCATCTAATTGAGGCGAATTGCCGACAGTAAACCCCAATTAACGATAGTCTGTACTTGATTATTCCCCAGTGAGCGCACATAGCTAGCTTCATCATCCGGCAACGCTGCAACCATGTGTCAATCCTGATGCAACGGAGGGAGAGAGAGGGAGGGGGGGGAGAGAGAGAAAGTTGAGTGAGAATGAGTGAATGACTGAGTAACTGAGATAGATAGATAGAGTGAGAGAGAGAGAGAGAGAGAGAGAGAGAGAGAGAGAGAGAGAGAGAGAGAGAGAGAGAGAGAGAGAAGAGAGGATAATAATAATAATAATATAATAATAATAATCTTTATTTCCAATTTACATTGGTTATTCAGTACATTTGTATTCACATAAAATAAAAGTTTACAGTACAAAATATACAATACAATAATACAATTCAGTCTGGATTGTATAACATTAGAAACTTATAAGGATATATATTACAAATGGCACTATATAATAAATGTATAGATAAAAGTTACACATTTTAGCCTTGGTATATGTAAGGTATTGCACAAATTTCAATTTGTAATGTACATAATCATATTATAACATTCTTATTTACAATATAATTCCATAAGGGCAGAGATAATAGAGATTAAACGATAACATTCATCTATGTTATTTAAATAATGTACAAAAGAATAACGTAATAAAACATCTTAGGGTATTATATAAAGTATCTTTCATTGTGCGAACCATTAGACATTTTTTACAGAAATTAGAACAATATTACTTGTCATATCTAAATTGGCAGAAATCGTTTTATACTGAACAGTCATTCTCTTTTGATAGCAGATATTTCTTCAGCCTGCCTTTAAAAACAGAAAGGGAGCTTGTATCCTTAACCTGAAGTGGAATGTTGTTCCAAATTATTGGGCCTCTCACTGATAACATTTTCATTCCGGCTGTAGTATTGGTTCGAGCAACAAACAAGTTACTGCTTTGTCTAGTAGATGTGCCTCTGATTTCATTAATAGTAAACATGTTAAAAAGCCATTCAGGTAACTCTTTATTTAAAATCCTAAAAACTATAACACCTAAGTCGTAGAATAATTTATCATCGACTTTTAACCATTCTAATTGTTTAAAAGCTGGGGATACATGGTCATATTTCCTCAACCCCCCTAAAGCGACTTTGGCTGCGAAATTTTGAAGTTTCTGAGCTCTTTCAATTTGAGTTATATTAGTAGCTCCCCAAACTCTCGAACAGTAATTTATGATGCTAAGAACAAGTGATTTTACAATAATGATTCGAGTGGGAGTTTCAAAGTAGTCCTTTATTCTATTGAGATATATAAGCGTGCCCATTGCTTTTCTATACATTTCATCTATATGAATATTAAAAAGCATATGTTGATCAAAGTATACTCCCAAGTTCTTAACAACGTTACAAGGTATTAAAGTATATTCATTAAAATTTATAACAATATCATTCTGCAATTGTGAAATATAATGTCGTGAGCCTATAAACATACACTGAGTTTTCTTCTCATTTAATAATAAGCCATTCCTCTGAAAGTATGATTTAGCAGTCGATAAGAGATTCTCTGCTCTTTCTACTAATTCTAATATGCATTCAATATTTCCGTCCAGGAGAAGCTGCGTGTCGTCTGCATATTGAACTACACAGCTACTTGGCAAACACTCTGATAGATCATTGACGTAAATTGAAAAAAGAATCGGGCCTAGTACCGATCCTTGAGGAACACCAAAGGAGACATTACTTGATGAAGACACAACGTTCTGAAGTCTTACAGACTGAGATCTGTTTACCAGATAATCTCGAAACCAACGGGGATCTATGTTGAGCTTCATGCATTTTTTTATGAGGATATCATGACTTACACTGTCAAAGGCCTTGCTTAAGTCTAAGAGTATGAGGAGTGATATTTTCTTATTGTCCATATTATTGTATATTTCATTAGTCATTTTAAGAAGAGCGGTCTCTGTTGAGAGCTTCTGTCGAAAACCATGCTGACTGTTTGCTAAGAGTCTATTAGATTCCAAGAATGATATTAGCTGATTGGCTACAATTTTTTCTAATATTTTAGAAAAAATATTGGTAGCAAAGAGATTGGACGATAGTTATTAATATCGTCGATGTCACCGCCTTTGTGTAGGGGAATGACATGAGAGGTCTTCCATAAGTGGGGAAAAGTGTTGGTGGCAATGGAAGTGTTTACGATGATGGTGAGATAAAAGACAATTACTGGAAGTGATTCTCTTATGAAGCGAAATGGAATCCCATCTGAACCATAGGAGTTGGATTCCTTCATGCATTTTACAGTTAAAATTATAGTATTGCAATCCACAGGCTCAAGTCTAAAACAATTATTGGGAACTGCATTAAAGGGTAAGCTTCTTTCAACATCAGGACCATGCAGGTTTGCTTGTGATTTTTCGTAGGCATATTTACCAACATTTGCAAAAAAATTATTAAATTCCTCTGCCTTTTTCTGTAAACTATCATTATCATATATATGCTTTGAACTACTCTTAGCATTAGGAATTATTTTCTTGATAGTTTTTCAAGTAGAGCTAATATTTCTTTTGCTTCGGAATGCTTCTCTATAGTGTTCTTTTTTACCTTTCTCGATAAGCAATTTCACTTGTTTTTTTATTTTCTTTATAATGGCTACACAAGGTCATGCTAAATCTATCATGCTTAATACTTTTCTTAAGCTCGTCTCTAGTTTTCATTACAGATTTAACATCATCGGTGATCCAAGGGGCTGAAGGCCTGGTTATTTTTCTCGTAACTATTGGTGCGTAACTGTTCAAACATTTCAGAAAGATGTCATTTAAAATCTTTACTTGCATATTTACATCATCAGTGTGCAGAATTCTGTTGAGAGTAGAGGCCTCGTCTAGTAATGAATTACAAAAATCTTCTTGGTTGTAATTCTTAAGACACCGAAACGTTTGAAAAACTGGTTGTTTTTTTTGGTTTGCTGATATTAAGTGTGGCAGAAATAAGTTCATGATCAGCCACAGGGCTGGGCTCTACTTCAAAATTCGTAATTATATCTGGAGTGTTAGTAATCAATAGATCTATAAGTGTTGCAGAGATGGGAGTTAGCCTAGTTGGCTTATTTATGACTTGAGTGAGGTTCATATTTTTAATCAATTTGTTGACTTTACTATTTGATGCTAAAATATTATCGTTAAAATCTCCTAAAATGAAAGTTGGCTTGTTCCGTAAACAAATATTCTTAAAACAATCAGATATATAGGAGAAAGACATGACATGGGCATGAGGATGTCGATAAATACAACCAATAATTATAGAAGGCAGTTTCCTACATTGCATAGCAATCCATATATCCTCAACACCTTCAACTTTTTCGATGCCAGTGTTGACTTCTGTCACCTTAATGTTTTCTTTAGTATATATACAAACACCACCCCCTCGACCATAATCTTGGCGGTGTAACTTAAAGGAAGATATATCTACAAAAGAATTAGGTATGCCTGGGAGAAGCCACGTCTCAGTGATGCATAAAACGTCGACATATCTTTCATTAACTAATATCTCTATTTCCTCCTTATGACTGAGGAGAGACTGAGCATTTATATACACAATATTTATGAGGTCCTTACTTAGTATAGACTTATCAACGGCACTATCTTCTTGGCCAAGTTCCTAAGCGCTATAAAAATGACAAAGTCTACTTTTGTGACCGTATGAAAGGCAGTTTGCGCATTTGACTTTGTGGTCATATCTACAGTTCGACTGTCTGTGGTTGTACTCTCCACAATTAAAACATCCATGTCGTTGGTTGTTTCCATGAGAACTGTTTGCCTCGCGGGGTTGTTGATTTGACCTCATTCTAACGTTTGGTGAGAAATTTCGATGGACTCTGTTCTTATCTGTCCAGGCTCTTCTTAAATTTCTTGTGTTACCTTCTACAACATTTATTTTCCTACTTTGCGTTTGCCAACCTTTCTCTAATGTCGCTGAGTTATCATGTACGAGTTGTGGATGGCTAATTCGTCTAAGAGCCTTTTGTGAAGGCATGTGATTTCTCTTTATGTAATTCCAGTTATCAGCTAGCTTAAAATGATTATACTGTTTGCCTATTGTTTGTAATAATCTCACTACACCATGCCTATTCAGAAAAACACCTGCATTTTCGCGATCCATAGTAAAACACATATCATCTACTTCGCCTGTACCAAGTCTGAAATGTAATTGGGTTTGTATAATTTGAATTCCATTATCAGAGCTCAATTCTTTTACTTTACTGTTAAATTGATTGATTTTATCATTGAGATCATCAGAATTCAGAGTTGGTACAAGCTCACATACAGATATCTCCATTTCCTCATACTTTTTCTTCAAGTCTAAGATTAAGGACACTAGATCTTCCAATATCATCTCAGGACTTACATCATCAATTAGTTCGTGGATCCCACAGTAGATGATGCATCTCGCGGGAGTCCAAGTCAATTTTTCCGTTATCCAGCATCTCAGGAGGTCCATTGTTGCGCCATGGATCGTTCGAATGGCACACTCATTCCCGAGATCCGATGTCTTGATATCGCCGAGGTTCGTATCGCCGAGTAACAGCGTTTTCTCCGGGGCCTGAAGGGGGGACTGAGGTAATCCAGCACCCGTAGCAGCGGTGTCCCGTTTCCCACTGTTGAATTGTTCTTCCAGTGTTGACACGCGATCGTTAAGTCTGTTAATGGTCACAAATGCACTTTGGACCATCTTATTTAGTTCCTCAATTTCAAAGTCTTTTTTTATTATTTTTTCTCTGAGCTCTTTAAGTTCAAGCTGAATACCTTGCAGAGGATCGCGCGGTTCCTCCACTAGCTGTTCGCTAGTTGATTGGCGAACGTTCATTATCATATCAACAAGCTTATCTTTTGTCACCCATATCTTTGTTAAGCCTATGTTTCGACAGTGCTTTTGGAGTTCCAATTTGGTAAAGTTGTTGAACAGGTAGTCCCATGTTGGATTTTCCAGAGAAGGATCCGTAACATCAAGT
Organism: Penaeus japonicus; assembly: GCF_977035675.1. Lineage (NCBI taxonomy): Eukaryota > Metazoa > Arthropoda > Malacostraca > Decapoda > Penaeidae > Penaeus > Penaeus japonicus. The sequence goes on from NW_028234441.1 coordinate 23,521,243, forward strand.
TCGTTACTCCCCTCCAACATTTCTGCTGCAGTGCGTGATGTTTCAAAACTCTTCGTCTATTTTCTACGCTCGAGAGCTACTGCGCATGCGCGAAATTCAAAAAATTGGACAGAGATCTTCTATAACTTCATAGTTCAAAATTATGAAATCACTAAAGCTTCGAATAAACACATAAGCACTGTCACAATATTCACTGTCGTTTCTTAAAGCACAATTTGATGGGAGAATCTTACAGGAAGCTTGTAGTAGTCCAGTGGAACGAAAATAGGGAGGAGCTCGTTCTGTTGTTGTATACTCTCCGGTCAGGTCAGAGAGAGAGAGGGAGGGAGGGAGAGAGAGAGAGAGAGAGAGAGAGAGAGAGAGAGAGAGAGAGAGAGAGAGAGAGAGAGAGAGAGAGAGAGAGAGAGAGAGAGAGAGAGAGAGAGGAGGGGAGAGAGAGAGAGGGAGGGAGAGAGAGAGAGAGAGAGAGAGAGAGAGAGAGAGAGAGAGAGAGAGAGAGAGAGAGAGAGAGAGAGAGAGAGAGAGAGAGAGAGAGAGAGAGAGAGAGAGAGAGAGAGAGAGAGAGAGAGAGAGAGAGAGAGAGAGAGAGAGAGAGGAGAGGGAGAGGGGGGGGGGGGGAGGGAGGGAGAGAGAAAAAGAGAAAGAG
>NW_028234441.1:23531888-23549388 GCF_977035675.1 Penaeus japonicus
CCGAGTGCCCGCGGGAGATGTTCGTAAAACCTCGCTATCACTGTTCTGATAAGAACACATAGGTAATGTCCATGACATCTCATAAGGTGTCTGGTTGCACATCTCTTTTGTCGGGTCGTGTAGCTGAACGGTATCAACCGTGCCTGTCGATCTTACGGCGCGGGTTCGAGTCCCGGTCAGGGAGGTATAAATTTGTATATATTAAAAATGCGTTACTGCATTCTACCATCTTCTCATATATATGTATATATATTTATTTATATATATATACATATATATATACATATTCATATATATATGCATATATATGTATCTAAATACATATATACATACATAAATATACATATATATACATAAATAAATAAATACATACATATATATATATGTATTATATTTATATATATATACATATACATATATACATATATATACATACATACATATATAAATATTATATATATGTATATATATATATATATATATATACATATATACACACACATCCCTACTTAAGCACACAAAACCACCACACAAAACCACAATCCATCCACCCCTCACATAACCACCAAGTACATAACCACCACACTTAAAATTACCATACACAACCACCGCAACCAACTACACCCAACAATATATATACCCACTTCATATACATCCTCCCCCTTCCCCCCTCCCCTCCCCCCCACACACATCACTAGCAACCAAACCCCACCTACCATTCACCCCAATAATGGTAGCTATCACAAACACCGACCTGCACAAACACGCACAGTGCCTCCTCCTCTCCAGTTGGGTTCTCAATCTGGTTGCCGTTTGCCATAAATTCTCACCTTCCAGTCATCACATGCTATCGCCGATATCCTGGCCGCATACCAAACACAAACAAACAAACGGCACTCCCCTCTTGAAAAAAAAAAAAAAAAAAAAAAGAGGGACTAACAATTGGAAGGGAAACGCGGATTCGAGTGTGTGTGTGTGTTTGTGTGTGTGTGGAGAGAGGGAGTGAGGGAGAGGGGAGAGGGGAAAAGGGAGAAGGGAAAGGGGAAAGAGGGAGGGAACGAGGACTGTGAGTCTGGGTGAAGGATGTTGAGGGGAGGGAATGAGGGCTGTGTGAGGGAGGGAAGGAAAGAGGGAGAGAGGGAGGGAGGGAGGGAAGGAAGGGTGTTGAGAAGGAGGGAGGGAGTGAAGGAGCGAGCGAAAGGTGTTGTTAGTGAGGGAGGGAGGGAGGGAGTAAAGGGTGTTGAGAAGGAGAGAGGGAGGGAGTAAAAGGTGTTGAGAAGGAAGGAGGGAGGGATGGGTGTTGAGAAGGAAGGAAGGAAGGAAGGGAGGAAGGAGGGAGGGAGGGAATGAGTGAGGGGTGTTGAGAAAGAGAGAGGTAGTGAAGGGTACTGAGAGGAAGGGAGGGAGGGAGGGATGAAGGGTGAGGGGGGGGAGTGAGTGAGTGGAGAGTGTTGAGAGGGAGGGATAGAAAGAAAGAAATAGAGAGGTGGAAATACAGAGATACATAGAGTTAGACAAAGACAGAGACAGAGACCGAAACAGAAACAGAGAAACAGAGACAGAGAAACATCGAGAGAGAGAGGAGGAGGGGGAGGGGGAGAGGGAGAGAGAGAGAGAGAGAGAGAAAGAGAGAGAGAGAGAGAGAGAAAGAGAGAGAGAGAGAGAGAGAGAGAGAGAGAGAGAGGAAACATTACAAAATAAACAGACTAAACAGACGGGTTTCGGGGCAAATGGGGGGGAGGAGGGGACGTACACGGACCCTCCCCCCCCTCCCCTCGCAGAATCTCGCCAGCAAAGGTTAATGGTGTTAAACGCAGCCGATTAACAAGGGCGGCGCTGGTTATGGTGGCGCTCCCTGGCATTCTTGATAGAGGGAGAAGGTGAGGGGGAGAGAGGGAGAGGGAGAGGGAGAGGGAGAGGGAGAGGGAGAGGGAGAGGGAGAAGGTGATGGAGGGAGGAAGAGGAAGGTGGGGAGGGCGGGGAAGGTGGGGAGGGAGGGAGAGGAAGGTGGGGAGGGAGGGGAGGGAGAGGAAGGGAGAGGGAGGAGAAGGTGGGGAGGGAGAGGAAGGTGGAGAGGGAGAGGGAGCGGGAGGGAGGGGAAGGTGGGAAGGGAGGGAGAAGGTGAGGGTGGGAGAGGAAGGTGGGGAGGGAGACGGAGGGAGGGGAAGGTGGGAAGAGAGTGGGAGAGAGAAAAAGGGAGAGATGGAGGGAGAAGGAGATGAGGAGAGAATGAGTAGGAGAGGAAATGAAGGGAGGAGAAAAGAAATAGAAAGGGGGGAGGGGGAAGGGAAGAGAGTGAGAATAAAAGGGTATGAATGAGGGAGAAGGAAAGGGAGAGGAATGGAGGTAAGATAGAAGGAGAGGGAGAGAGAGGATTATGGAAATGAAAAGGAGAAGAGGGAAGAAGGATAAAGAAATTATAATAATAATGATAAGAATAAGTATAGTGGTAATAGTTATGATGTGAACGGTAATCACAAAAGATGATAAGGGTAAAATGACAATAAGACAAAGATAACAACAATAACAAAAGTAGTAATAATAGTAATAATAATAATGATAATAGTAATAATACTGATAATGATAATGATTATAAGTATAATAACAACCATAATAATGATAATCATTATACCAATACTAATAATAACGATGATGACAATAATGATATCGGTTATAATTATGATGATAATTATAACGATGTGATAATCAAGAAAAGAAAAACATCAAAACCACTATTCAAACAATTCACGATTAATTTAAAATGAATAAAACCCTTCTCAACCCGTACCATACACTGTTAATACGCACATACAACAACAACAAAAAAAAAAAAGAAGACAAAGCCCAAAAGAAAACAATATAACATCAGACAAAGGCTATTCACTGACAATGATCGTGAAAACTCAATCTCACTAAAAAATTCAATTCCCTTTCATCAATATTTCACTCGTCTTCATTTCAAATTGAGTAAAAATGCAACATATCCCAACTCACAACACAGGCGGAGGGGGAGGGGGAGAGGGAGGGGGAGGGGGAGGGGGAGGGGGAAGGGAGGGGGAGGGGGAAGGGAGGGGGAGAGAGAGAGGTTGGAGTGTGGGGGTGGGTGGGGGGATGAGGGTGAGGGGGGGGAAGGGAGGGGGATGGGGGAGGGGAGGCGGAGGGGAAGGGAGGGGGAGAGAGAGAGAAGTTGGAGTGGTGGGCGGGGGTGGGGGGATGAGGGTAAGGGGGGGAAGGGAGGGGAGGGGAGGGGGAGGGGGAGGGGGGAGAGGGAGGGGAAGGGAGGGGGAGAGAGAAGTTGGAGTGGTGGGCGGGGGTGGGGGGGATGAGGGTGAGGGGGGCGGGGGTATTTTACTGAACGCCCTATAACATGAACTTTTGATCGTTGCCAAATAAATAATGATGCTTTCTATTATTTATGCAGAAAGTTTTTTTTATCAGATATCGCGGCTCGTGAGCAGGCAAGAGCGAAAGATTCGACGCTTTTCTTTCTTTTCTTTTTTTTCTTTTTTTAAGGAGAAGTCCATATGGATTTTTGCTATTGTTTATGGGGATGATTTTTCTTTTCTTTCTCTCTCTCTCTCTATATATATATATATCTGTCTATCTCTCTCTCTCTCTCTCTCTCTCTCTCTCTCTCTCTCTCTCTCTCTCTCTCTCTCTCTCTCTCTCTCTCTCTCTCTGTCTATCTATCTATCTATCTCTCCCTCTCTCTCTCTCTCCCTCCGCCTCTCCGACTACCTCTATTTCTCCCTCCACCTCCACCTCCACCTCTCTCTCCACCTCTCTCTATCAATCAATCAATCAATCAATCTATCTATCTCTATCTTCCTCTTTCTCTTTTTCTTTCTCTCCTCCATATATGCTTCCCTTTCTTAGTATTCCTCCCCAACGCCATGCCAATATGAGCCCTATTCTCATCCACACATTCATCATCCCATCATTCTCTCCTCATTTCCCTCATCCACACTCATAATTCCTTTACTCCAACTCATTCACACTCATCATTCCTTTACTTCGAATCATTCACACTCATCATTCCTTTCCTTCAACTCATTCACACTCATCATTCCTTTCCTTCAACTCATTCACACTCATCATTCCTTTCCTTCAACTCATTCACACTCATCATTCCTTTCCTTCAACTCATTCACACTCATCATTCCTTTCCTTCAACTCATTCACACTCATCATTCCTTTCCTTCAACTCATCCACACTCATCATTCCTTTCCTTCAACTCATCCACACTCATCATTCCTTTCCTTCAACTCATCCACACTCATCATTCCTTTCCTTCAACTCATTCACACTCATCATTCCTTTACTTCAACTCATTCACACTCATCATTCCTTTACTTCAACTCATTCACACTCATCATTCCTTTACTTCGAATCATTCACACTCATCATTCCTTTCCTTCAACTCATCCACTGTCTAGTAATTCCTCCTCACACTCCTCATATTCCTCCTCCCCCTTTGTCTTCGTTTATCATCCACTCTCACCTTTCCCTCATCTACTCTCCATTCATAATCTTCCATCCCTCCATCCTCCTGCTTCCACGCTTCTTTTTGTCAACTTTCTACCTTCCACCTTCCTTGTGCCATCCACTTTGATAACCTCGATTTTTTTATTTTTCTTCTAACTGTCTCTGTCCTACCTTCCTCTATTCATTCCTCCTCTTCTTTTTCTACTTCCCTCCCTCCTTCTGTTAGTTCCTTCTCCCTCCCTCCCTATATTTCCTTTCCCATGGTATATATTTATTTCCTTCTCCTTTTCCCTCTCAGTCACCCCCTCCCTCCTTCTTCCTTTCCCTCTCTTAATCACCTCCTCCTTCCTTCTCCCTTTCCCTCACGATTCTCTCCTCTCTCCTCTCCTCCCTTATCTTCCCTCCCTTCCTCCCTCCTTTCTCTTCTCTCTCTCTCTCCTCTTCTACTCTCTAACCTTCCCCCATTCCTTCCTCCCTCCTTCCCCTATTCCACTCTCCACCCTCCCTCCCTCCCTCCCTCCCTCCCTCCCTCCCCCGATTGTCTTTACACAAACAACAATTTAGAACGGGGCGCGCGTTTGCCAGTAGGAGAATAGTAATGACCTTATTAGCCCCGTCGCTCATGTTTAATATTCGGTCACGGCGAGAGAGAGAGAGAGAGAGAGAGAGAGAGAAAGAGAAAGAGAGAGAGAGAGCGAGAGAGAGCGAGAGAGAGAGAGAGAGGTATCGCTCTTACTGGGTAGTTGTGTCAAAGTGTTTAGCCCCGCGGAGCACCATCGTTTTTTTATGCTTTTTTTTTGGCGCCAAAATTTTAGAATGAAGAATATTGCTGAAGAAGGTAAAGGAGGAGAAATATGTAAGAGGAAAAAAAGGAAGGAAGGAAAGAGAATTTGGAGGAAGGGTAAGGGAGATGGTGAAAAATGGCGGAAGTGTATAGCCCAGCGGAGTATTCGGGCTTTCTGAAGACAGTATTTGAAATGGAGATGAAAGATAAAAAGGAAAAACGAGAAAAAATGTGTAAGAGAAAAAAGAAAGCAAGGAAACAGAAGGAAACGTTATGAGAAGAGAAGAATTGCGGAAATGCTCAGCGCCAATATTCAAATGAAAGCGAAAAAAGGAAGAGGGAAAAAGAGCGAAGAAATCAAGAAGTAAAAAAGGTAAAAGAAAGATGAATAAGAAAGAAAACGGGAGAGTAAAGAGAAAAAAAAAATGAACTAACAATTTCCTTATTACTAATCACTGACATTATCGTTATATCATTATCGTTACTATCATTATTATTAACATTATTATCATCCTCATCATCATCATCACAATAATCATAAATCATCATCATCATCACCAACCCAATAATCAAAACTCCACGACCAATGACATCACAAGAAAAAAACAAAAAGAAAAAAAAAAAAAAAACCCAAAAGCATCTCTTTAACACAGCGAGTCACAGGAGAAGAAAAGCTGTGGCCGTCGTGCGTGTTTGCCGGTGATTAGCATATCATAGCGTATATACATTTGAACGAAACACTCCAAAGGCAATCAGGAATCAATTATAGAACTCGATCAAACAACGGTGTGAGAGGGGAGCAGAGGGGAGAGAGAGTGAAAGGGGGAGAAGGAGAGAAGGAGGAGGAGGAGGAGAAGGAGATAAAGGGGGGAGAAGGAGAGAAGGAGGAGGAGGAGGAGAAGGAGAAGGAGATAAAGGGGGGAAAGAAGGAGGAGAAGGAGGAAAGGGGGAGAAGGAGGAGAAGGAGATAAGGGGGGTAAAGAAGGAGGAGAAGGAGGAGGAGAAGGAGATAAGGGGGGGGGGAAGAAGGAGGAAAGGGGGAGAAGGAGGGGAAAAAAGGGATGGGAGTGAAGGGGAGGAGGAGGAGGAGGAGGAGGGATAGAGTGAGAGGGGGGAAGGAGTGAGTGAGTGAGAGGAGGAGAAGGAGAGATGGAGGAATGGAGCGAAGGAGAGAGAGAGGGGGAGAGCGAGAGGGAAGAAGGAAGAAAGGAGAGAAGGAGGAAGAAAGTGAGAGGGGGAGAAGGAGGGAAGGAGCGAAGGAAGGAGGAGAGAAAGGAAAGAGTGAGAGGGTGGAAGGAGGGAGAGATGGAGAGGGGAGAAGGAGGGAGAGATGGAAAGGGGAGAAGGAGGGAGAAAGGGAGAGGGGAGAATGAGGGAGAGAGTGAGAGGGGGAAATCAACAACACATCAACAAACAAACAAACAAACAAATAGACACAGAGATCGCAATAAAAAACAGACCAAACCTATCCTGAAACAGAGACAGAGATACCGGGGGTGTAAGGGCGGCTGTCGTAGGCTTGAGGGCGTACGGGGGAGGGAGGGAGGAGAGGGGGGGGGGCAGTTTTGATTGGTGATTCATAAGCGGTAATTTGGCGGAGCTGATGAGAGCCCATTAATCATGATTGAATGGGTCTTCGCGTAAAAAATGGGGGGATTTTTGGTCTAGAGTTTCCCCGTCAGTCGATTTTTTTTCAAACTGTTTATCGTTTTTTTTAACTGTCTAGTGTTCGTTTTTTTATGGTTTATTTTTTGTTTTTGTTTTTTGTCTATTCGAGAATTATCATTTTCGTGTATTCATCCATTATTGTCTTCTTTTTAAATTGTTTTCTTATCTATAGTTTAATCCAATAATTGATTTGTTTACCATTTATCAAAACATTTCTTATAATTCTTTTAACATTATTGACTAAGAACCTATTCATATCAGCATGCAAGACGCTATCAAAATGACAGTACCTTCCTTTTATCAGCATAAAACGGAAAGTTCTCCCCCCCCCCCTTAAAAAAGGAGAGAATTTATTACGTATTCATGCCCTGACTCGAACTCTCAAAAATGGAAAAGGATATAAAAGATAAAAAAAAAAGTATATATAAAAAAGAAGACCCCAGATCCACACCCTGAATATTCCTCCTTAGATGACACTCGAGAAATCCTCTCTCTCCCTCCCTCCTCCCCCCTCGCCCACTCGAAAAAAAAAGAAAAAAAGAAAAAGAAAGAAAAAAAGGGGGAAAAAAGTCATTAACATTCAAGAAAAATTATCTAGTGACCCTTACCTAACCCCTTCCTCCTCTTCTCCCTCCCACCTCCATGCCCCTACCTCCTTTCCCTCCCTCCCTCTCCCTCCTCTTCTCCCTCCCACCTCTGTGCCCCTACCTCCTTTCCCTCCCTCCCTCTCCCTCCGTCCTCTTCTCTACTACTTCTTTCTCTCTCTCTCTCTCTCTCTCTCTCTCTCTCTCTCTCTCTCTCTCTCTCTCTCCCTCTCTCTCTCCGTCTCCCTCTCTCTCTCTCTCCGTCTCCCTTTCTCTCTCACTCAATCCCTTAGCTCACTCCAACACCTTTTAAAACAAGACTTTGAATATAAAAGAGAGACTCCCCTCCACCCACACCCGTCTCCCCACCCACGCTCCCCTATCGTTTCCCCATCCCTACGCCCCACACCCCTCAACCTCCCATGCCCTCAAAGAGAGAGAGAGAGGAGAGAGAGAGAGGAGAGAGTCAGAGGTAAGAGGGAGAGGGAGAGGGAGAGGGAGAGGGAGAGGGAGAGGGAGGGAGGGAGGGAGGGAGGGAGAGAGGGAGAGAGGGAGGGAGAGAGCCAGAGAGAGAGAGAAAGAGAACCAGAGAAAGAGAAACAAAGAAACAGATATAGAGACACGTAAAAAGAAAAGAGTGACAGAGATAAACAAAGAGAGAGAGAGAGAGAGAGAGAAGAAAAACACAAGCAGAACAAAAACTCTGCGGGAGGATCACACCCCAAGCCTCCTTCTCCAGAAATTTTCCCACTCCACCACAAGGCCGTAATCTTAAGAAGTCCGGCTCTATCTCTCTCTAGCCTCGCCTTAATCTTTATGGATGCCTCAGACGCGCTAGATTATTTTACACGCATTTTGCAGCCTGAACAGTGGAGGAGGGGGCCAGGGAGGGGGGGAGGGAGGGGGCGAGGGACGGAGGAGGAAGGCGAGGGAGGGAGGGAGGGGGAAGGGGGAGGGGGGCGAGGGAAGGAGAGAGCGAGGAGAGTGAGGAGGGCGACGGAGGGTGAGAGTGAGGAGGGTGAGAGACGATGAGGGAGGGAGGAAGGCGAGGGAGGGTGAGGGAGGGAGGGAGGAGGATGAGGGAGGGAAGGGAGGGTGAGGGAGGGAGGGAGGGAAGAAAGCGGTGGGAGGGAAGGAGGGAAGAAAGCGGTGGGAAAGAAGGAGGGGGGAGAAGGGGGAAGAGGAAAGGAGGGAGAAGAAAGGTTGGGGGAGGGAGGGAGGAAGTACAGAGGAAAGGAGAAGAGGGGATGGGAGTGGGGTAGGGGGGCATGAAAGGAGTTGCTGGGGGGAGAGAAGGGATAGGGGTAGGGAGGCAGAGAGGCAAGTTACATTTTTTCTTTTTTTTTAAGTCTTGGGAGAAATTTTGCCGTATTTCGCTACCTTTGCATTTAAAAAATATATATTTTCTCTTTTCGTTTGACTGTAGAATTTTATAAACAATTACTATGAACAAACTCATTTTTACTTATACTCTTATATGATATAGAAAAGAAAGATAAAAAAAAAAAAAATGGCACATTCAAAGCCGACAAGGTTTGCGTAGTGGAGGGGGAAGGGGGAGGGAAGGGGGAGGGAGGAGGGAGGGTTATAAGGAGGAGGTGTACTTAGAGGAGAAGGGATGGGAGGATAGTGGGTAGGGGGGGAGGGGGAAGAGGAGGGGGGAGACGTTAATTTTAATGAAGTTGCTTGAAAACTCTTGCGGTGTAATCTTAGTGTTGACGCCAAGAAGTGTGAAGAAAGTATGAGGAAAGGGTGGGGGTGTATGGGGAGGGAGGGGGAAGGGGGGGAAGCGAGAGGGTAAGTTTAGCAAAATAAATGAATAGTTTTCTTTTTTTCATTATGATCCACTCATCACGCGGCAATTCTTAGTATGTATGTGTATTCGTGTGTATGTGTATTTGTGGGGAAGTGTATTCGTGTGTATGTATATCCATGTATATTTGAAAAAAAAAAAAACACTAGGAAACACAATAAAAACAAGAAAGCAAAACAACGGAACAAAAAAAAAAAAAGACAACAAAACCAAGAAAGAAAGATAATTAGCAAGAAAAGGAAAGATAAACGAGAACTTATCGAAGGAAATTTAAGTCGTTTTACCTTCTCAAGAAGTTCGAAGTTTAGCATAATTTACGGCGCTCTCTCGACCTGCCCGATTCGCCCTGAAATGGAGTCGATTCTTTAAGGGACTCAATTTTTACTCTTTTTCTGTTTTTTTTTTTTTTTCTTGTATTTCTTAGCTTGTCTGTCTCTTTCTCTCTCTCTCCTTTCCGTTTTCTCCTTCTCTCTCTTTCTCTCTCCTTCTCTATCTCTCTTTACTGCTCTTCCTCTCGTAAACCTACCCACACAACCTCTCTTCTCTCGCTTACTCTTTCTCTTACTCTCTTACACTCACTCTCTCTCTCTCTCCCTCTCTCTCTCTCACTCTCTTAAACCCTCCCTCTATCGTATTATATTGCTCTTCCTCTATCGTTCTCCCCTTTCATCATCGCCATTATCATCAGTTCCCCTGTTTACTACTATTTTACTATTTACAATTACATCCCCTTAAGCGGTACTTCTTTTTACATATTTAATTTCCTCTTCTTGTTTCGCAGGCAGATTCGCTATTTCCTTTTGTTTTTCTTCTTTTCTTCTTTTTATCACGCGAATTCTTCGTTTCCCCTTGTTTTATATTATCTCTTCCTCCCTTTTTTTCTCTCTCACTCTCTCACACTCACACTCTCTCTCTAACTCTATTTCTCTCTCCATTTTCCCGCTCTCCCTCTTTCTCCTTCTTTACCTTTTAATCTCCCTCCATCATTCTACCCTCTCCTTTCTCTCTGTTTCTCTCCCTCCTCCCTTCTTCCTTTTCCCCCTTCCCTGCCGCCTCTCTCTTTCTCTCCAGTGCCCCCTTCCATCATTCCACCCTCCCCTTTCTCTCTGTTTCTCTCCCTCCTCCCTATTTCCTTTTTCCCCTTCCCTGCCGCCTCTCTCTTTCTCTCCAGTGCCCCCTTCCATCATTCCACCCTCCCCTTTCTCTCTGTTTCTCTCCCTCCTCCCTTCTTCCTTTTCCCCTTCCCTGCCGCCTCTCTCTTTCTCTCCAGTGCCCCCTTCCATCATTCCACCCTCCCCTTTCTCTCTGTTTCTCTCCCTCCTCCCTTCTTCCTTATTCCTCCTCTCTGCCGCCTCTCTCTTTCTCTCCAGTGCCCCCTTCCATCATTCCACCCTCCCCTTTCTCTCTGTTTCTCTCCCTCCTCCCTTCTTCCTTTTCCCCTTCCCTGCCGCCTCTCTCTATCTCTCCAGTACCCCCTTCCATCATTCCACCCTCCCCTTTCTCTCTGTTTCTCTCCCTCCTCCCTTCTTCCTTTTTCCCCTTCCCTGCCGCCTCTCTCTATCTCTCCAGTACCCCCTTCCATCATTCCACCCTCCCCTTTCTCTCTGTTTCTCTCCCTCCTCCCTTCTTCCTTTTTCCCCTTCCCTGCCGCCTCTCTCTTTCTCTTCAGTGCCCCCTTCCATCATTCCACCCTCCCCTTTCTCTCTGTTTCTCTCCCTCCTCCCTTCTTCCTTTTCCCCCCCCCCCCGCCGCCTCTCTTTCTCTCCAGTGCCCCCTTCCATCATTCCACCCTCCCCTTTCTCTCTGTTTCTCTCCCTCCTCCCTTCTTCCTTTTCCCCCCTTCCCTGCCGCCTCTCTCTTTCTCTCCAGTGCCCCCTTCCACCATTCCACCCTCCCCTTTCTCTCTGTTTCTCTCCCTCCTCCCTTCTTCCTTTTCCCCCCTTCCCTGCCGCCTCTCTCTATCTCTCCAGTACCCCCTTCCATCATTCCACCCTCCCCTTTCTCTCTGTTTCTCTCCCTCCTCCCTTCTTCCTTTTTCCCCTTCCCTGCCGCCTCTCTCTTTCTCTTCAGTGCCCCCTTCCATCATTCCACCCTCCCCTTTCTCTCTGTTTCTCTCCCTCCTCCCTTCTTCCTTTTCCCCCCTTCCCTGCCGCCTCTCTTTCTCTCCAGTGCCCCCTTCCATTATTCCACCCTCCCCTTTCTCTCTGTTTCTCTCCCTCCTCCCTTCTTCCTTTTCCCCCCTTCCCTGCCGCCTCTCTCTTTCTCTCCAGTGCCCCCTTCCACCATTCCACCCTCCCCTTTCTCTCTGTTTCTCTCCCTCCTCCCTTCTTCCTTTTCCCCCCTTCCCTGCCGCCTCTCTCTTTCTCTCCAGTGCCCCCTTCCATCATTCCACCCTCCCCTTTCTCTCTGTTTCTCTCCCTCCTCCCTTCTTCCTTTTTCCCCTTCCCTGCCGCCTCTCTCTTTCTCTCCAGTGCCCCCTTCCATCATTCCACCCTCCCCTTTCTCTCTGTTTCTCTCCCTCCTCCCTTCTTCCTTTTCCCCCCTTCCCTGCCGCCTCTCTTTCTCTCCAGTGCCCCCTTCCATCATTCCACCCTCCCCTTTCTCTCTGTTTCTCTCCCTCCTCCCTTCTTCCTTTTTCCCCTTCCCTGCCGCCTCTCTCTTTCTCTCCAGTGCCCCCTTCCATCATTCCACCCTCCCCTTTCTCTCTGTTTCTCTCCCTCCTCCCTTCTTCCTTATTCCTCCTCTCTGCCGCCTCTCTCTTTCTCTCTAGTGCCCCCTTCCATCATTCCACCCTCCCCTTTCTCTCTGTTTCTCTCCCTCCTCCCTTCTTCCTTTTTCCCCTTCCCTACCGCCTCTCTCATTCTCTCCAGTGCCCCCTTCCATCATTCCACCCTCCCCTTTCTCTCTGTTTCTCTCCCTCCTCCCTTCTTCCTTTTTCCCCTTCCCTGCCGCCTCTCTCTTTCTCTCCAGCGCCCCCTTCCAGGTGACCAAGACAGTAATCAGACACGCCTCTAAAGGTGTTATGAACACCCTCTTTTCATTCTCCTTAATTTTCTTCGACTATTTATTTCTTCAAGGCTTATCTTGTAGTCTTACCCTGAAGAGTGAGCCTCTCTTAATGTCTAAATAAGATGATACATACAGTCTCTTGCTTAAGTCGGAGTTACATGTTAAGATGGATTTCTTAATGTGGAGGAGGAATTATGGTCTTGTCCCGGTATTCTGGTTGTCTTGAAAGAAAGAATTGCTTTTATTTTATTTTATTTTCGAATCCTTTACCTTAGGGAGGGTGAATATGTTACTTTTGTTCATACTTTTTTTAATACTTTTATTTATATTCCTTATTCTCTCTGCAGGAGTATTAAAATATGAAGAAAAAAAAATCTAATACAGCCTACGTATCTATATCAATGAATAAAAGATAGACAGAGAGAAAGCGAAGAGAGAGAGACAGAGAGGGAGAGAATGGGACAGAGAGAGTGAGATAGAGAAAGAGGGAGAGAGAAGGGGGGGAGGAGACAAGATGAGAGAGAGAGAGAGAAAGAGAGTGGGGGCAGACAAGGAGAGAGAGAGAGAGAGAGAGAGAGAGTGGGGGCAGACAAGGAGAGAGAGAGAGAGAGAAAGGGGGAGGGGGCTGAGAGAGTGAGAGAGAGAGAGAAATAAGAGAGAGAAAGAAAGAGGGAATAAAAGAAAAAGAAAGACAGAGAAAGAAAGCACTTGAGAGACAGACAGGCATAGAAAGAGAGAGAGAAAGAGAGAGAGAGTGAAAGAGGGGAGGTTAGCGACCACAAAAGCAACATTCACGAACTTGGCAAAGGAGATACCCGAGTTGTGTCTCTTATCATGAAGTCAAGATTTTTACAACCACTCCAAGAGTTTGTGTGACTTTTTATTTAAAGAATGGAAGGAAGGGAGATATACTGCTTGTTGTGTTTGTTTCGGCTCTCACATTTTAGCTAAAATACATAGAAACTAGACTATAGATTTATATATATATATATATATATATATATATATATATATATATATATATACAATGCTACTATTATTGTTATCATCCTATTGTGGATATGCATATATATATTCATATGTACGTTTTATTTCATACATAAATACATATATACTTTAACATATATATACATATATTGCATTATATACATGTATACTTTAATATATATATATAATATATATATACTATATATATATGATACATATATATATATATATATATATATATATATATATATATATAATGTATATATATAATATATATATATATATATATGATACATATATATATATATATATATTGTATATATATATATATATGATACATATATAGAATACACATATATATAATATATATATATATATATAAATAATACATATATAAAATACATATATATATATATATATATATGATATACATATATATATATATATATATATATATATATATATATATATATATATATATATATATATAATACATATCTATAATATATAGTATAATATAAATATATATAATACATATATATGATATACATATAATACATACATATAATATACATATAATACATATAATAATAAATACACATATATACATATATATAATATATAATATACATATAATACATATATATAATATATAATATATACATAATACATATATATAATAAATAATATATATAATACATATATATAATATATAATATATATATGTAATACATATATATGATATATGTAATACACATATATAATATATATAATATACATATATACATATATATAATGCATATATATAAATATGATATATAATATATAATATATATATATTTATATATATATATATATATATATATATATATATATATATATATGATACATACATATATATGATATATGACATATATATTTCATACATAAATACATATATATACAATATATATATACATATATTATATTATATACATATATACATTAATATATATGTACATATATTATATTATATACATATATACATTAATATATATGTACATATATTATATCATATACATGTATACTTTAATATGTATATATAATATATATATATACATATATATATAACATACATAAATATGGGGAATATAGCTTAGATAACTGCTTCTTCACCAGTGCTTACAGGAAACCCACATTCACTGACCTTGGACTTCACTATCTAAGCTATATTCCCCATATTTACAAGCTAAACAACCTTACAACACTTATCAACCGAGCATATAATATCTGTTCTACTTGGACCAGTTTTCATAAAGAAGTTTCATTCTTGAAGGATTATTTCACTACAAATGGGTACCCATTTTATGAAGCACTGCGTAATTTTCTGTGTCAGAAATTGCACCCGAAACCTGTACCAACCACAGTCAACAAAGACATTAAATATATAAAACTTCCATATATAGGCAGTCTTAGTTTTGATCTTAGAAAATCATTAAATAAAATTCTCAGACAATGCTATCCTCAGATCTGTTTTCGGTTTGTTTTTTACAATTCTAATGCTATCGGAAATTTCATTAAATTAAGAAAAAAGTGCGACTCTGAATTAAGTTCGAATGTGGTTTACCTTTTTACTTGTCCTAGCTGCCAGGCTGGGTACGTGGGGTCAACCTCACGATGGCTCCGTCACCGCATTCTCGAACACAAAGGCAAGTCAATCAGGTAAACCATCCTTCTCAGCAATTAGAGAGCACTCTCACCTCCACAATCACCCTTTTAGCAATACTGATTTCAAAATCTTAACCTCTCACCTAAACAGATTTGATCTGATCATAGCAGAGTCACTTCACATCCTAACTATGAAACCACAACTAAACAATAGTTCCACTGCAACCGCCCTGTTTACCAATTAAACTACCAACTACCCATTCCCCTGGTTAGTACATTTACTTGCTTTTTTGTCTGTGGTCATTTGATGATTTTTTGTACTTCTGTGTTTTTTTTTAATTCTGTATTTTGATGTATTTTATAAGTTTGAATGTATTAGAATTAATTTTTCTCTGTTTCCTTTTTGTTATAGCACTGATGAAGTTCTCAGCCGTGTTGGTTTACCTCTTCCTTCTAAATATATATATATACATATATACATATATACACATACACATGTATATGAAAAAGAGATGAATTAGGGAACAAAAACTAAAATAATCGCGACAGCTATAAATTGTCTGGTCAAGCAAAAAAATAAATAAATAAAAAATAAATAAAAAGTATATATATATATATATATATATAATAATTCCAAAATTTCTGCATGCTCGACAGTTCTTGTGATGGACGAGGAAGCACGAGACTGGCCAACATACATAAATGGAAGACTTTGCAGGATTTTTATTTTGAAGATACATGGATAAGAAAAAAAAATACTTGCGGGTGTGGATTTGTGGGTTTGTAAATCTGTGTGTGTGTTTATTTGTGTGTGTGTATGTGTATGTGTGTGTGTGTGTGAGGATTTGTGAATCTATGTGTACGGGTGAAGGGGGGGGGGGTGAATCGGGAATGTATGTGTATATGAGAATTTGTTAGATCGTGTGTGTGTATTTTTTTCAACTTTGGTCCGTGTACATAAATGAGCGTATATAAGTGTATACAAGTGTACGGATTGTCCACAAACAACTCATCTAACAGTCATATAATTATCTTTCTAGAAAAATCATTTTTTGAACACATCAATTCAATATATAAACCACGCGTCTGAATTAATTAGAATCCAGTAAATCAAAATAATTTAATTTCGTCATATTCATGTATTAATAAATATATCATATATCTATTTTTTTCTTCTTAGAAAGAATAAAGTACGTCAGTCAAATTCATCTAAATATACTTAATTTTGCAATTCTGAATATTTGCATCATTTCACCATAATCATCACATATTAAATTGAATATTGTTATCATAATCACCATCTTTCAGTTCTCTTCATTATCAACATATCTGACTTGTTTTGTAAACCTAATCCTGATCATCATCCTAATATGATTCTTTATCTATTTAACTATATATTTTTTCCCTTGATCTGGATATTAAGATTGCTTATAACATTGTTAAAAGTTATTTGGTCACGTCCCTACGTCTTTATATCAATTACGTATTTGTTTTATACTTGATGATAAATATTATTCAGGACAAACATTTACCAAAAAACTTTCTTGTTCTTTACATAACCAGTCTGTAATTAACCATAATAAATGTTCAATATTTTCACAGTTCTTTAATTATTCAATTCATTGTCTGAATCAAGGGAATGTTGGATACTTTAGCCTGATCAACTAAATCACTTTCTACTTGCTAAGATCCTCTCAACTGCGTAAATAATTCTATTCAGTGGAGATCAATCAAATTTTACTCAATTAAACAGCATCATTACTGATCTGAATTAAGTAAAATATAGAAATCCTATTATTTTGCGGATATCCTAACCTTCATTCTTTAATCAGCGCTAATTACTATCAGACCATATTTTGATTTTATCAATTTCCATTATGGGCGATATTGTATATATTCAAATAATAAGAAAACCCATAGTCTTTTATTGTGTAGTGAAAGATGTATTTTTGCTTTGTCTTATCTCTTTACTATAGCAAAATGCAGTTCGTTTTAATGGAATTTACTTTCCCTTTTATTCTAATGTTTGTAATGCAATGATGCATAGCATGATCGTCAAATAAGTAAATCTCTTTGCAAATGAGCTGTTTTTTAAGTCGATGGAAACAAAATAATAATTCTAAGACTCACCTAGTATATGTTTTTGAATAATATAAAAGTCCAGTCACCAGAAAATCATCTTAATCATCAAGAAATATTTTTGATTACGTCATATTTAAAATTCAACCATCTTCAACATATGTTATAAAATGCCCTTTATTTCTTCAATTGATTTAATAAGATACCCACTAAGAAACAAATATGTATTTCCAACTTGAATGATGCTAAAAAATAAAAATAAAATAAAAGAAATATACACTTTTCTTCGACTACCATTTAAACCATGTACAGCATTAAAACAACCTGTTAAAAAGATCCAATTAATCACTATTAAATGACCTCAATCAAAGTCAAACGAGGCAATTAACTACTCAAATTAGTTTAACGACTGAGTGAGGCTTTTAGGCCTTAGTACTGCGCTT
>NW_028234441.1:23559388-23574388 GCF_977035675.1 Penaeus japonicus
CCTCCCCACCCCATCCACCTCCCCCCTACTCACCCAACCCACCTCCCCCTCCCCCACTGGCAAAACGAAACAAGATTAAGTGACGTGTACATAAACTCCTCAACAAAGGACAGGGAAATTGCATTCATAGCCTTGTTTTCACGCCGTCGCTTTCCCTCCCCCCTCCTCCCCTCCTAGTGGTGCCAGATCGTTGAAGGGAGTGTGGTAGGGGTGATGTAGGGTAGAGGGGGTAGGAAGAGGGTGGGGAGGTAGGGATGGGGTGTAGGAAGGAAGAGGAAGAGGAGTAGAGGGGGACTCTCACTCTTATTCTGACTCTTACTTTCACTCTCTTTCTCTCTCTCACTCACTCCAACTCTCTCTTTCTCTCTCACTCTCACTCCAACTCTCTCTTTCTCTCACTCACTTTAACTCTCTCCTCTCTCACTCCAACTCTCTCTTTCTCTCTCACTCTCACTCCAACTCTCTCTTTCTCTCACTCACTCCAACTCTCTCATTCTCTCTCTCTCTCATTCTCACTCCAACTCTCTCTTTCTCTCTCTCATTCAAACTCTCCCTTCCTCTCTCTCTCTCTCCAGTGCCATCTGTTCTCCTGATTTCTTGTTTGTTGCATATCATCATTGTTACATTATATCACCATTATCATTACTCTTACCACCATTATCATCATCATTACTCTTACCACCATTATTATTATCATTTTCATTATCATTACTATTGTTCTTTTTATTATCATTACTGTTATCATTATTAACACTATTCTTAGCATTATCATATCATTATCGTGTTTTGGTAATATTATCCATATAATTTTAATATCAATATTATTAATACAATTATTGTTATTACACTGATTATCATTATTGTTATCATTATTGTATTCATCATTATCCTCGTAATTATCATCATCGTATCACCATCATTAGCATCATTATCTTCATAATCCTAATATTAGCTTTATCATTAACATCATCATTATTGTCATTATCCATCGCTTTAATTTACAATTGCTATCATTAATTTAAACCCCATTTTGTTAAATATTTAACTTAAGTAAATTAATCAATTAATTTTCTACTTTTCAGTTCATTTATTTTTCATCTCCGCTCTATGACTTTAATGATGAATTACTTTTTAAATAATTATCTTGGAAATTAGAGCACCTACAACCACATTTCAACCAAGAAAAAATGTTTCTCAGATCTCTTAGTCATATCCATTATCTGGCAAAATTAGTATTTATTGCAAGGAAAAATTAGATAATTATGTATAATCAAAGACCAAAATTTTGACTTTCATAATAATCTTTCTTATCCTCAACCAACCTGACCTAATCTCAACCAATCTAATTTATTATCAACCAATCTAACACCTATCCTTAAACACTATCCACCCGCAACCAATCAACAGTAAACTATCCTCAACCAATCCAACCAATCGTCCACCAATTTGTCTTAACCTCAACCCACTTACAGTCAACAATCCTCAACCGATCTAACCAATCCACAACCACTCTAACACATCCCTCAACCAAATCTAATCACCTATTCATTTACCTCATCCTCTCTCTCTTCGCACTATCAACAACCATTCATCCTTCACTTCCCCCCTCCCCTCCTCATTCCTCCCTCACCTCCCCTCCCCTCCCCACCCCACCCCCGCCACTCCCGCCTTTTCATTTTCCTTCTTTCAAAATGTCGTTCTCTAACCCTCTCGTTTGTTCACCGGAGTTTCCAGAACAAATGTTATTGTTACGACGATCAGACGACTGGTTAATCGCGGATTGGCCAATCTGTGCGAGCGTGAAGAGGCTTTTGGACGAATGGCGGGGAATGATCGCTTTATGGCTGGACTAAATGCTTTGTTACGACTAAATAGATGACCCGGGGAATGACAGAGAAATGGCAATAAAGATGGAAAATAGAGAGAGAAAGAGAGAGTGAGTGAGTGAGTGAGTGAGTGAGAGAGAGGTGGGTTAAAAGAGAAGGAGTAGAGAAAGAGAGATAAAAAAAAGAGAGAAAGAGAGACCGAGAGAGGTAAGAGAAATAGAGAGGTAAGGGGCAAGTAGACAGACAGAGAAAAGAGAAAGAGAGAAAAAAAAACTGAAACAAATGAAAGCGAGTCTATGACGAAAAAATGAACAAAAGCAAATCCATGTAAGAAGCAGCAAACATCCCCCCCCCCCAAACCCCCTTCCTATCAAAGAAAAAAAAGAAAAAAGAAAAGAAAATACACACCTTTCAAAAACATGCAATACAAAGGAAAGCAAATAACAACATGGACAGAGACGGAGTGAGCAATAAAGTTATGAGCAGCGAGAGGGCGAGAGACACAGACAGACAGACACAGAAAAGAAAGATACCCGGACAGAAAGATCGAGAGCGAGAAAGAAAGCGAGAGAGAAAAAGAGAGAGCGAGAGCGAACAAGCGAGAGAGAGAGAGAGAGAGAGAGAGAGAGAGAGAGAGAGAGAGAGAGAGAGAGAGAGAGAGAGAGAGAGAGAGAGAGAGAGATAACATTATGGTTAAAGGGAGGTCTCTGAGAGAGAGAATGTGTGTACACATTTCTCCGAACGGGGGGAGGGGAGTGAGGGGATGGAGAGAGAGGGGGAGTGGGAAGGGGGAGAAGGGAGGGTAAGGAATAGGGGAGTGGGAAAGGGAAGGTGAGGGGAACGAGAGAGTAGGAAGGGTAAGGGGCGGGGGACCGGGAGAGGAGAGGAGAGGAGGAGAGAGGGAGCGGGAGGAGGGGAGAATGGGAATGGTGAGATCGGGAGGTGGGGGAGGGGAGGGAGGAGAGGGGTACATGGGCGGCGGTGGGTGTACAAGTCTGGCTGGCCTTATCGTGGCTTCCACCCGACTAACTCTGAACTGATGAACTGATCCCGGTCGCTTCGGAAACCTTCGCTCGCTTTCCCACGCGTTCGCCTAACGTCGCCTCAACACTTCGCGTCATTTCGTGTATCTCGGGTAAACCATTTATATATTTCCCGTACTGCAAACTTTAATCAACAATTCAGCACATTATAAACATATCCCAATAGCACAACCATGACCCAAGAACAGGAAAAGAACGACAACAAGGAGAAAGCCCAACCGAACGAAGATTTGTGACACAGTCGAAGAGCAGTGACTCGGCCGCGTCAACATTCACCACCACTTTTGTTCCACAATCAATGGGCGAAATTCGTAATCACTGCAAAAACGGCATACAAGTCTTGCCGTGCTGAAAATAGCTGAAATATACATACATAGTTATTTCGAGATTAAGTGACTTTCTGTGGCATGTGTGTATACATATATATTTATTCGTGTGTTCGAGACGCTTGCTGTTCGAAATGTTTGTGTACTTTTCTTTTCTTCGAGATAGTTAAAAAAAGTCTTAAAGGGAGATAGGAATTGGGAGTGAGAGAGAGAGAGAGAGGGGGGGGGGGGGGAAGATAAGAAAGAGAAGGAAAATAATAAGAGAAAAAATAGGAGAGGAAAATAGATTTTCATATATGGGAAGTCGATGGTCTGTACGCATTCCAACCTACATCTTCCTCCTCTCTCCTCTTCTTTCTCTCCTTCTCTCACTTCTTCACATCCTCCTCCCTTCTTCTCTTCTCCCTTCCCCCATCATCATCGCCTCTTCCTCTCATCCCTTAACCTCCACCTCTCCTCGTCTTGCCCCCCAACTCCCCCTTCCCTTAAACCCCCACCTCTCCCTCTTCCTTCCCCCCTTTCACCCCCTCATCCCCCCCCCCCTCTTCCTCTCCCTCTTCTGGCGGATGTGCCATTGTGGTCCCCAGCCCGGCGTTAATCGATTAATAACCTTTTTATGCCCCCGGAGTCATCTGAAGCGACGAGGGATGAATGGCGCCCAGATAACTCTATGTTTGGCCGTGACAGATTTTGACAGACACACACGCACACGCACACATCTATACGCGCGCGTCATCTGACAGAACAGAACGGTGATGGCCTTTCATTTAACTTTTTTTTTCTTTTTTTTAATGTAATTTTTTTTTCATTTACTTTTTTGCTTATGGGAGAGATAGTTTTTAATTCAACTTTTTTTTTTTTTTTTTTTTTTTTTTTTTTTTGTCTTGAGGGAAAAGCGATATGTTTTAGTTTAACTTTTTTTTCGGCATTATTCTTTTTCTTTATTTTTTTCTTAAAGAGAGAGATAAGAATTAAATTAAACGCTATCATTTTTTGTTTCATTTTTACTTTCCTAAAGAAGGCGATAGCTTTTAATTCAACGTTTTTGCTTTTTTTTTATCTATATATTTTTTCTTCTCAAAAGAGGCGATAACGTTTTAAATCATCGTTTTTTTTTCATGTATAACCTTTTCATTTTTTCTAAGGATGGAAGGGAACGAAGGAACAGGATAAAAAAAAATAAAAAAAAAAGAAAAAAAATAAAAAAAATAGGGGAGATGATACAAAAAAATAGATGAAACGTGGAGAATAAAGTAAACAATAACATTAGGATCGAAATAAACAGATAAACAAAACAACAAGTGACAAAAGTAAATTATGATATTCTAGATATATGAATAACAATAAATGACTACCACTGACAATACACAAAAATACGATAACAATGATAAGCCTAAAAACAAACCAAAAGGATTTCAAATGTCAATATTCATAGTGATGATAGCATAACCTAAAAAAAGATGAAGCGTAAATGTAATTATAGTAATATTAAAATCGACGAGAATTCCCACTATATATAAAAAAAAATACCATGAAAATCGTGATATTCCCGCAAGAATAGAACACTTTAGCCAATAAAAACGTAATATTATTCATACGTCCGTAATCCTCTTTCCTTAAAAGCCATCGAATCAAACCGCGAGACTAGACGACCTAACGACCACGGCCATTAAGACAAAGATAAAGCTACGACTGCCCTTATCGACGCCTGGATAAGTCACAGCTTGGATAAATGATCGCTTGGATAATTTACGTAAAGAAGACTTAAGTAATAATACATCGGACATGGTTGGGGATCAGCGCCATTGTCAGGCAGCGGGAAACCCAGCGGCCGTAAGCAAACCTGTAGAGCTTTCCCAGGCTCCTTTCCTTTCTATTAGATGACCATAATTCATAGCTAATACGATTACGGGTTCCGTATTGTGATTCAGTGGGCCGCGAGGTGGCTTTCGGCGCACGCTCGACCGGCTTCTTCTGTTTCTGTCCTTCTCGGCCGCCATTACCCGGAAGCCGCTCTTGTCTTCTATTATATCGTCAGATCTGATTTAGTTCTTCTGTTTCTGCTATCAATACGTGTCTTATTTTGAGCTTTTAATATTTATTAAAGCGTTAAAAAATAGGATACTAGTACAATATGATTGATTAGGGGAATACATTGCGATCACAAAAGGGATCGGAATCTCTGGCCACGCATCGTTTCCCGCCAAAACGGTTCCCGAGCGAATCATCCGGGACTCGTGTCGGGTCACGTGACTTTCTTCATCCGGGATTACCCACACCGATTGAATAATGCCGATCCGTGTGCGATAATTGAACTGTAATGGATATTATCGCATTTTCATCTGGTGACACGGACGCCGGACGTGACAATCATGCATAGCTTAGGTATTGACGTCCCTCAAAATCATTTCTTTTTGTTTGGTGTATGAAATTGATGGATAGATCGAAAGAAATCGGGGTAAGATTCCGTCACTCATTTGTATTTTTTTTCTAATCTTCAGACAAAATCTTTTTCTCTTAAATGCTTTACATATGAATACACGTATGCATGTATGTCTGTGTGCGTACACATACACATACACACTCATGCACATACACATACTCTCTCTCTCTCTCACACACACATACACACACACACACACACACACACACACACACACATACACACACACTTTAAATTATATATATATATATATATATATATATATATATATATATACATATATATACATATATATATGATGAGAGACCGGAGGAAAAAGAAAGAGAAAGAAAAAAATGATTTATGGTGCTGCGTAAACTTCCCGTAAATAAATCTCACATAATTGTCATCACCCCCCCCCCTCCCTCCCCCCTCATTCACTCCCTTATCCCCTCCTCATCACATTTTTGTTCTTTTCTCTTTCTCCCTTTAAGACCGCCATTGTTCTTTTAACAAAATACACTATAATCCTAATCTTCTCATTACTTATCTATTTTATATATCTTTTGGATAACTATTGACTAATATTGTTTTCAATATTTGCGTCATTATCATTTCTATTCCTATCATTGTCATTATCATCATTACTTGTATTTCTGCTATTATTGTCATTACTCTATTATCATCATCTTAACCATCATCACTATTCCAATCTTATTCGTATAATAGTACTGCAACTAACATCCAAATCATCATAACGATTCAATAATGATAAACATAATCCCTACTATATTTCCATCGCCTTGCAAGACAAGCATCAATTACTAAACCTCCCAGATCATTTCATATTCCATCAATAGCTACAAAACGAGTTCCGAAAATTGGCACAGATGTTGCACATAGTAAGCAGAAACGTTTCCTTAACCCATTGGTTGCAGATGGCATCATTTGCTGTCAAGGCAAGCAATAGGCCTAGATGCAGATGGGCCGGGTCATATATGATAATACTGACACAAGGCTGTATAAACTTATTTAAAAATAGCCAAAGGGTTAATTAATACGAAAAATTGACACCAGACCCCACGCAACAGAACAGCGGGACACTATGGCTAATAACAAACATCTCAGTGGTGTCTGTTATGTAACGGATATCGAGCCTTTGTCGTATTGTTAAGAGTTAATTTAGATATATACTTTAGATAACAGAATTTGACAATGACTTGATTATATAGTTTAATTGCAAAAATATGTATGCAAGAGTAATGATGCTAGCTTAGTTCTCAACAACAATGGAGTTTGCAACGGTATTAGTATTAGTATTCATCTTTTTGTTGGCTTTATTGTAATATGATTATCGTAATAATTATCATTATCATGGTCTGTATTTTGTAGATAGCAAACTATTATGATTTAGGTGAATATCATTACGATTATGATTACAAAAAATATGTTTGTCATCTTCATCATGGAAGTATGTATAAATATATATATGAATAAAAAACAGGAATGAATGAAAACCCCAAAATAACCGATAAATAAGTCAGCGGGAATGAATAAATGAATCGATAAATGATAAATAAAAATAATTCTTAAATGGGCACACTAATAAACAAATTAGTAATAAAAAATAAAAGCATACAGAGATCAGTAACGGATTAAAGAGTCAGATAAACAAATGAACAGATAATTACATACATAATTCAACAGTTTAGAAAGTTGATAGATCATTAGATATGAAAGTGAATAAATAAGTAAACATATAAATTAATGAATTAGTAGATAAGAAAATAAATAAACATCTCGAGGAATAAATAAATAAATAAAAAATCAGTAGACATGAAGATGAATAAATAAGTATATAAATAAAGGATAAGTCATTCAATGAGCGAATAAATGAGTAGAAAAAATAAATGAATCAATCAATGAGTAAAATAATGAATAAGTAAATAAAGAAATGAATGAATCTAAAAAATATATATAAAAGAATAAACCAACCTACAAGTGGATATATAAGAAAAATATAAACTATTTCGCCGATATGAAAATCACAATCTTATCCCTTAAGATAAACATGATACGATCCGAACCTATATCAAACGAGACTCACTCAATAAGGCGAATTACATGAACTGTATAATTGGGAAATGGACCTTAGTGATTGCCAGAGTACGAGGGGTAACGGACTTATCTTTTTTCTTTATTGTTATTTTGTCAAATTATGAGGAAAAAAGAGAAAATTGCGGGAAGTGATGTCAAGTATATGTAATATTTTAGTATGTAATTGATAAGATTCAGGGATGTCAAGTTATATGTGTAATATTTGGAAAAATATAGTGATTAAATAGGTAGTGTTTAAACCGATTCGGTCTGCCAGACGTATGACATTTGGGTTGCTATTTCCTCCCCTATAATTATCATCGTTATGATAATTATGATTGTCCTTACTGTTATCATGTTTCCTACTAAGGAATGATTAGTCAAAAAAAAAAAATATTGATAACCATATTTTTTCAATCCGTGAAACTAAAAAGTACTAAAATTATATTTCCGACAAATGATTCAACTTAACATTAATTTTACGATTATGACAATTTAAAATAGATAGAGAGAGAGAGGGAGTGGGAGAGGGAGAGGGAGAGGGGGAGAGAGGGAGAGGGAGAGGGAGGGAGAAAGAGGGAAAGGGGGAAAGGGGGGAAAGAGGGAGAGGGAGGGAGGGAGGGAGGGAGGGAGGGAGGGAGGGAGGGAGGGAGGGAGGGAGGGAGGGAGGGAGGGAGGGAGGGAAGGAGGGAGGGAGAGAGAGAGAGAGAGGGAGAGGGAGAAAGAGGGAAAGGGAGAAAGGGGGAAAGAGGGAAGAGAGAGAGAGAGAGAGAGAGAGAGAGAGAGAGAGAGAGAGAGAGAGAGAGAGAGAGAGAGAGAGAGAGAGAGAGAGGGAGGGAGGGAGGGAGGGAGGGAGAGACGGAGAGGGGGAGGGAGAAAGAGGGAAAGGGGGAAAGGGGGGAAAGAGGGAGAGGGAGAGGGAGGGAGAGGGAGAAAGAGGGAAAGGGAGAAAGGGGGAAAGAGAGAGGGAGAGGGAGAGATAAAAAATAAAAAAAAATGGAAAGTCGGATAGAAAAATATAGTTGAAAAAAGGAACACAACCAAGGCACTTACTATATACTGCAAGTCCACCCAACGAGCACAATTGTTTTTTCCAACCCCAGGGCTCATTAAGAGAGAGAGGGAGAGGGAGAGGGGGGAGGGAGAGAGAGATAGAGAGGAGGGGAGGGAAAGAGAGAGAGAGTGGGGGGGGAGGGAAAGAGAGAGGGAGAGAGAAAATGAGAGAAAGGGAGAAAAAGAATGAAAAAAAGAGAGAGAGAGAGAGTGCGAGAAACAACGAGAGACAGACAGCCAGACAGTGACAGACAAACAGCCAGACAGACAGAAAGGAGGCACAGAGAAGCACCACCACTACCACCACCACTGGCGGAATGGCCGAGTCTTGGTCGGGAACAATCATAGTCATTAAGGTGAAGGGAAGTTCTAAGGACGCAGTTTGGTTGATAGTTATAAGGAGGGGGAGGGGGAAAGGGGGGGGTGAGTTTGGGAGGGGAAGGAGGGGAGAGTGGGGAAAGGGGGGAATGGGGGGAATGGAGGGTGAGTTTGGGGCGAGGGGGGAAGGGAGGAGGAGGAGGAGGAGGAGAAGGGGCCAACTACAACCATAGTTAGAAAAGGGTAGTTACAGCCCTAGTTAAAGAGTGGGGCGAAGGGAGCAGATCTGCTGGCTGAAATGAGCTTGAGAGGGGGGTAGGATGGAGTGGGATGGAGTGGAGGCGAGGGGAGGGGTTGGATGGTGTGGGTGGTGGGGATGTGACAGCAGGTAGAGAAGGAAAAAGGAAAACACTTGGATGTTTGTTTTACGTGAGGTTTTAGTCGAAGAAGCATGATATTATGTATATATACACACACATATATGTAGATATATATATATATATATATATATATATATATATATATATATATATGTACATATATATATATATATATATATATATATATATATATATATTCTTTGCACAATTATATATGTATATGTGTGTATGTATTTTTGTTTGTTTATGTTATATATATATGTATATATATGTATATACATGTATATGTAATATATATATATGTATATGTGTGTTTATGTATATGTATATATTTACATATGTATGTAAATATGTGTGTGTACGTGCATATGTGTGTTTATGTAGATACGTATATATGTACATATGTATGTGAGCGTGTGCGTGTGCGTGTGAGTATGCGAATGTGTATGTGTATGTGTATGTGTGTTTGTGTATGTACACATATATTTAGTTAAAGAGAAAGAGAAAAAGAGAGAAATAGTGAGAGAAAAAAATAAAAGTGAAAGATAAAGAAAAAAAAAGAAAGAAAGAAAGAGACAGCGAGACAGAAACCGCGACATAGACAGAGAGAGAGAGAGAGAGAGAGAGAGAGAGAGAGAGAGAGAGAGAGAGAGAGAGAGAGAGAGAGAGAAAGAAAGAAAAAAAGAAAGAAAGAGACAGCGAGACAGAAACAGCGACACAGACACAGAGAGAGAGAGAGAGAGAGAGAGAGAGAAAGAAAGAGACAGAGACAGCGACACAGAGAGAGAGAGAAAGAAAGAAAGAGACAGCGAGACAGAAACAGCGACACAGACAGAGAGAGAGGGAGAGCGAGAACGCTGAAAAATGGAAACAATCAGTCATAATTCCCGTAACTGGCGGTAGATGTCGCCCCGAATGCGTCATCAGTTGCCGCGCCGACCAAATGACGGGCTTGTTTCCTCATTTTCCTCACTAGACCCGCCATTTGTCCTGGAACAATCCACAATCACGTGGGATAAGACGGTTGCTGGAACTCTGCTTGTGTTCTCTTGTCTTCGTCTACTTCTTCTGCTGCTACTTCTTCTTGTTATTCTCTTTTTGTTTAGTTTGTTTTCTTTTTGAGTTTGTACTGCTGTATTTTTTTATTTTTTTATTATTTTTTTATCTATTTTTTGTCTTTTCTTCTTCTGTGATTATTTTTGTCTTTTTTTTATTTTTATTTTTATTTCCTTCCCTCTCCTCCTCTTTCTTTTTCTTCTTTTTTCCATCTCTTTTCTCCTCTTTTCTTTTACTTATTTCCCTCCTTCTTCTTTCCCTCTTCCTCCTTCGTCTTTGCCTCCTCCTCTTTCTCCCCCCTCTTCCTCCTCCCCCCACCTCCCCTCCTCTTCCTCTCCTATCTCTTCCCCCTCCCCTCCTCTTCCTCCTCCTCCTCCTCCTCCTCCTCCTCCTTAATCTACATTTAATTAAAATTCCTCAAATGCTGATCGAAGGAAGGAAAGAAGGAATGAAAGAGAGAAGAATGATAACTCTATAAGTACAAGAAAGCAAAAGAAAATTTTAAAAAATAAAAAATGTAATAAAAGCAATCCATGTTAAGGAAGAAAGAACGAGAGAAATGGAGGCGATGATTATCAACCGAATCGAATCGAAAGATTATGAATCGAAAGATTGGTCGCGTCAGTATGTCGTGCGAGGATCTATATATGACATTATCCCCCAGTCTCCTTTACCATTATGTGTTTCTTTGGTTGACTGACCGTCTCTCTGACTCACTGATTCTCTGACTGACTGACTGACTGTCTCTCCTTCTGTCTTACTGATTCTCTGACTGATTGACTGACTGTTTGTCTGTCTTATTGATTCTCTGACTGACTGAGTGACTGTCTCTCTGTCTGACTTGCTGATTCTCTGACTGACTGACTGTCTCTGTCTGACTTGCTGATTCTCTGACTGACTGACTGTCTGTCTTACTGATTTTCTGACTAATTGACTGACTGTCTCTCCGACTGACTGGTTGACTGTCTGACTTACTGATTCTCTGACTGACTGATTCTCTGACTAAATGACTGACTGTCTCTCTGTCTGACTACTTGACTGTTTCTAACTTACTGATTCTCTGACTGACTGAGTCTCTCTGACTGTTTGTCTGACTTTCTGACTTACCGATTCTCTGACTGACTGAGTCTCTCTGACTGTTTGTCTGACTTACTCTCTGACTTACCGATTCTCTGACTAATTGACTGTCTGTCTAATTTACTGATTCTCTGACTGACTAACTGACTGTATCTCTGACTGTTTGTCTGACTTACTGTCTCTCTGTCTGACTTACTTTCCCTCTGACTGACTGACCCCCCTCCTAGACATCGCCCCACAAGTGCCACACGATGCAAAGTCATCACACCCACCCTCTCGAGGCTCACCACACTCACCACATGTCGCTGCGGAAAGGGGACATCACTCTCTAGACCTTATAGTGCCATGCTGACCAGCGTCACCACACTCCAGGGAAGGGAAGTAAAAGTCAAAAAACTTTTTTCCCCAAACGATGGTCATGTTTTTTTTTTTTTTTTTTTTTTTTTTTGGGGGGGGGTGTTAAATTGTCTTGGTTGGCGATGCTGAGGTGTTCTATTTATTATCTATCTATCTATTAATTTAGCTACATCTGCTCATATATCTGCATCTTAATATCTCTCTCTCTCTCTCTCTCTCTCTCTCTCTCTCTCCCTCTCTCTCTCCGATTATTTTTTGAGACGACTTGGCGCCGATGTAAACATGCGAGGAAATTCCCACGCGATATGTCACTAATTAAGTTGGTTTAAATAAAAAGAGAAGTGAACTTTCGTCCCATATGAAACGGATAATTAACTCCGAACATGATCATACTTAGCTAACTGTTAGAGCAAAATTGTTGTGATCAAACTGATATTATTTTGAAATTATTCAGCGTACGAATTTCCTTCGCCATGTCTTGCGTATTCGTAATAAGATATGTAATATCACTAAAAACATTTATATCTAAAATGACTTCAGTGACATCGGACATTGTGGAAATATGATGAATACAATGAAGATGTATTCATAAAACAACAAAATCATTATGAAATGTATCATTGTATCATCTGCAATATGGCTTATAGTGGTCATACAGTGATGTGAAAATGGAAAGAAAAACGAGCCTCATGTTAAGAAAAGTTTAACGACTTTGAGAAAGGAATAAGTTTGCGGTGAATAATGAGACATATAGAAAACGGATTACGAGTGACAGAAAACGGAAGAGGGTTGGGAAGAATATTGAAATGGGAAAGCGAAAGGTTGTGAAAGAGAGAAAATGTGATAAAATGAGGAGGAAAGGAGAGGAAGTAATTGGAGGGGAGGAGGGGAGGGAGGGGAATAAAGGAGGAAGGGGGGGGGGGAGATGGAAAGCTAGACCTTGCAAACTTTTAGAAAAGGATTGCCACTGGGCAGAACAAGGGAATGGGGGAGGGGAGAGAGAGGGAGACGAGGGAATGGAGAGGAGGGGGAGGAGGAGAAGGAGGGGTGGAGGCGAGAGGGAGAAGGAATGGTGCTACAGGAAGGGTGGGGTTGAGAGAGAGAGGGGGGAGGGGAGGGAGGGAGCGAAAGAGGGAGAGAGAGAGAGAGAGAGAGAGAGAAGGGGCGGGGGGAAAGTGCTACAAGGAGGGGAGGTAGAGATAGATAGATAGAGGATAGAGAAAGAAAGAGACAAAGGAGAGTAGGAGTTGAGGGTAGGAGAAGAAAAGGAGCGAGAGAAAGACAGAAAGAGAGCGAGCGAGACCGAGAGAGTGCAAAAGAGAGGCAGACAGAAACAAATTTCGAAAGGAGTAGGAAGGAGGGGAAGGGAGGGAGGAGGGGAAGGGAGAGATGGAGGGGAAGAGAGGGGAGGAAGGAGGGGTGGAGGCGAGAGGGAGAAGGGAGGGAGGAGGGAGGGAAAGGGAGGAGGGGAAAAGAGGGAGGGGA
Organism: Penaeus japonicus; assembly: GCF_977035675.1. Lineage (NCBI taxonomy): Eukaryota > Metazoa > Arthropoda > Malacostraca > Decapoda > Penaeidae > Penaeus > Penaeus japonicus. The sequence goes on from NW_028234441.1 coordinate 23,572,829, forward strand.
AGAGAGGGAGAGAGGAGGGAAAGGGAGGAGGAGAGGAAGAGAGAGAGAGAGAGGGAGGGAGGGAGGGCAATCCAAGTGCTAACAGCGTTGGGTAAAGAAGTTTATGCCTGTTCAAGGATTTTCGGGTCTTGGAAGAGTCTTCTGGGACGGATAAATTCACTCTTGTTTTCCTAATCTTATAACGGCCACCGAGGCGTTTCCTCATGTCCTTTTTTTTCAAATTTCTTACACTTTCTTAAAGGTACACATTTTATGATTTTTGTTATCATTGTTATTATGATTTTTGTTGTAGTAGTCGTGTCATTATTATGATCTTTGTGATTGTTGTTGTTGTTATTGCCGCTATTGTTATCAATATTGTTATAATTGTCCCTATTGTTATCAATATTGTTATAATTGTCCCTATTGTTATCATCATTGTTTTTGCTGTTATGATTATCGTCTTCATTACTATAATTACCATCTCTATCAATATACTATACTGTTACCATCCTTATACATAAACACAAACTTACATATACGTGCATATGTATGTATATATATGTATACACATATATGTATATATACATATATATATATATATATGTATATATATATACATGTATATGTGTATATGTATGTATATATGTATATATATACATGTATATGTGTATATATACATATATGTGTATATATATACATATCTATGTATATTTATACACATAGATATGTGTATATATATACATATATATACATATATATACACGCACACATTTGTATATACACACATGTATGTACACGCACTCACGCACACACACACGCATATATATACATATAAATACACACACACACACACACATTCTCGCTCCTCCCACCAAAACTCCCTCGCCTCATCTCGACTTGTAACTTGTTTTCACTTATTTTGTTTTCTTTGTTTCCCGTCGGCACTGGCCACGGCATGGCACCAATTGTGGCCAGCGATGATAATCAGCTCAATCGCTCTATGGGGGAACATTTCGTCCAGCCTTTATGCTTCCCGTAAGGCTCAGTTTCCCATGAAGTACCGCTGGGACCGCCGCCTTTACGGCCGCCCTCGTTTTAGCAATCAAATCACTGATTAGGTAGTTTTGAGTGTGAAATTACAGGCTTAAGGGTAGGCCGGGAGTAGGCATACAATTATATGATTGTAAGGATGCTTGTTAGGCGTTATGTACGTTTGTTTTTGGTTAGTTTTGGTTGTTGTTGTTTTTTTCGCTTGTGTTGTAGGCCTATTGAGCTCAATTATGATTTTTTGTTTCATCACCGTGAAAATTAGTGTTTGATTATATTCATAATGGTCGCGCGCTGGTTTTGATTATCATCGTTTTTTTCACTTTTATTGCAAAAGTAGAGGGATATCATTTCTTTTTTTTTTTTTTTGTTGGTCTGTCCTTGTATATTTGTCAGTAATTCTAGATTACGTCATGTGCAAATTCCCTTTTTTGAAGAAGCAATTAATCATCAAGGAGATTCAAAATATTTATTCATTCATTTATTTGAAAAAAAAAATTATATACATATATTGATAATGGTTTCTGCCAC
>NW_028234441.1:23584388-23586888 GCF_977035675.1 Penaeus japonicus
ATTAATATATTTATCATACTAATAGTAACTTAACTTTGATAGAATTGTGAATCTGAAATACATATGCAATGGTACGTTTAAAACATGTATAATGTTCGATAAAGTAAAACTATGATAATGACAATAATAATAATTCAACGTATAAAAAATTATGTAAAATAGGGATACTGAAAATTATATTGATCATTAAAACAAACGAATCAGAATGTTACTAATATTAATAATAAATCAGCAATAATAATAACAACAACAACAATAATAATAACATTAACAATATCAGTAATATCAACAATAATAAAGATAAAAAATAATGCAAAAGGCCCAGTCAGATAGTAATATCAACAATAATAAAGATAAAAATAATGCAAAAGGCCCAGTCAGATAGTAATATCAACAACAATAAAGATAAAAAATAGTGCTAAAAGGCCTAGTCAGATAGTAATATCAACAACAATAAAGATAAAAAATAAAGCAAAAGGCCCAGTCAGATAGTAATATCAACAACAATAAAGATAAAAATAATGCTAAAAGGCCCAGTCAGATAGTAATATCAACAACAATAAAGATAAAAATAATGCTAAAAGGCCCAGTCAGATAGTAATATCAACAACAATAAAGATAAAAATAGTGCTAAAAGGCCTAGTCAGATAGTAATATCAACAACAATAAAGATAAAAAATAAAGCAAAAGGCCCAGTCAGATAGTAATATCAACAACAATAAAGATAAAAAATAAAGCAAAAGGCCCAGTCAGATAGTAATATCAACAACAATAAAGATAAAAAATAGTGCTAAAAGGCCTAGTCAGATAGTAATATCAACAACAATAAAGATAAAAAATAAAGCAAAAGGCCCAGTCAGATAGTAATATCAACAATAATAAAGATAAAAATAATGCAAAAGGCCCAGTCAGATAGTAATATCAACAACAATAAAGATAAAAATAATGCAAAAGGCCCAGTCAGATCAGTTATCCAAAGCGTCAGCTACATCACAGAAACACACACACACAAAAATGAAATAACACTTATCTTTCCCCGGCGGCTCTGTACTGGCCACGCAAAACACCCTCAATATTTATGCTTGCAATCGATGCATTGTGGATCTTTCCCCACAATTTGCATAACGGGCTAATGTGTCGCGCCTCCCGCCAGTTAATCATGGACGCAACATTTTGAAAACAGATTGTTGCGACGTTGCAAGGGCTTGCATTTTGCGGATATCGAGCCCGGGTTGAGTGTTGGCTTGTGTCACAGGTGTGTATCCTGCACTTGGTGGCACCATGAGCTTACCTGCCTTTCCTGAGTAGAGTTTTAAGCCGAGTCTGTTACGGCGAATGCGTCCATCGTAACGGTCTGCTGTTCGGGGTTGTGTTCCGGTTGTGGTTGCGTATTTCGCTTCTCCGTCTCGGGTTTGGTTCACACAACATTTGAGGGAATATGACCTCAAGCTCGATTGAGACTGATGTTTGAAACTTATATATATTTATGCATATATATATATATATATATATATATATATATATATATATATATATATATATATGCATAAATATATATATATATGTGTGTGTGTGTATGTTTTCTTATTTCTCTACTTGATTATGATTACTTGATAATGACTTCTCAAAAACTATTAGTTGATAGATACCAATCAGACTTCTGAGTGAAGCAATATCTTTATTGCAATCATTAAAATGGTATTGCCACTTCAATCGCGATCATCATGATATGCCAACGACCCTTGTGCAATAACTGCAAATTGAAGTTTCCAACGAGTGAATGCCCTAGTCTTACCGAGTCCCAGAAAGCCAAAGTAACAGAAATGCTTCTGCGTTTATTTAGATAAATCAAATATGAAGTAATATATTGTGATATATATTTCAGAGCATCTATCTGATAGTTAGCAAAGATAACATTTGCTTCCTGTTAACCAACATGTGCAAAGATTACCGTGTATGATTCAATCTGTCAAGTCACAAACTCTCACATAAACTATCTCTCTCCCTCTCTCTCTCTCTCTCACACACACACACACACACACCAGGGAAGAGAGAGAATTGAAAGAGAAAAGACTGGGGTAAACAAAAGAAAATGAAGGTAAAAATATGAGAGAGAGAGGGAGAAAGTACGAGTATTATATAAAATGTATAGATATATAAAATTTATTAATATACACGTGTTACATATATATTCACTCTAGTAATAAAACAAGTATGTATCACGTAGGCCAGATAATTCACACATACTTATCTTCCAATTATGTTGACCCACAATAGAGTTGACTACCTATTGGGGGTATCAATCTAAATGATAGCATTCCCACAACTGGGAATACCAATTGGAATATTCCTCCATATAAATGGGATATCTGGAACATTCATATGTACAACATATGTACAACATATGTACAACCACCTGATCATTGTGCATTAGTGTTCTAAATTCTTGTGTCTGTGGAATAAGCCTTATTTGTATAGACCCTTTGACTTGTATCACATT
>NW_028234441.1:23602450-23604950 GCF_977035675.1 Penaeus japonicus
ACAGGAAAAATCAAGAAACATTTCCTCTACTATTTATTTACCTATCCCCAGCCCTCCTTAATAAAACTACACAAAAGTCTATTCCAGCTTCTCCAATGACAGGTCCTATTAGCTTTTAAAGTTAATCTACTTACCTATCTTCTGAATCATAATTTATGTCCTGTTTATCAAATAACTTTTTAATTCGTGATTTACGCCATCCGTCCCTCCCCCCCCCCCCCCTTCTTTAGCCACCCCCGCTACACACCATAACATCTTCATTTCTCAGGTCAAAGGTCATGAGAACACGACAATGCAAGTCGTAAAGCCACAGGCATCAATCTCGACGGTCCTCCGCCATCATCATTATCATCATCATGGTTGTCATCACCGTCATTATTGTCATCATCATCATTATTGTCGTCATCATCATCATGGTCGTTATCATCATCATGGTCGTCATCCTCATTATTGTCATCATTATCATCATCATCATCATTGTCATCATCATTATTGTCATCACCATCATTATTGTCATCATCATCATTGTCATCATCATTATTGTCGTCATCATCATCATCATCATGGTCGTTATCACCATTATTATCGTCATCATCATCATCATTATCGTCATCACCATCATCATTGTCGTCAACGTCATCACCACCATCATCACCATCAGCACGTCTCATAGCATCCCTCCGCCGCATCTATAATTAAGTCCAATCGCTGTATAAGAGCCGTAATGCTATCATTCCTGTACCCTCCCCTCCCCTCTCCTCTCCCCTCTCCCCTCTCCTCTCTCCCATCTCTCTCATCTCTCCCTTACATCTCCTCTCCTCTCTCCTCCCCTCCTCTCCTCTTCCTTCTCCCCTCTCTCCCCTCCTCTCCTCTCTCCCATCCTCTCTCCTCCCCTCCTCTCCTCTCCTCTCTCCTCCTCTCCTCTCCTCTCTCCTCCCCTCTCCCCTCTCCCATCTCTCTCATCTCTCCCTTACATCTCCTTTACCCCTCTCTCCCATCCCCTCCCCTCCTCTCCTCTCCCCTCTCTCCTCCCCTCCTCTCCTCTCCTCTCCTCTCTTCCCTCCTCTCCTCTCTCCCTTACATCTCCTTTACCCCTCTTCTACCCGCCTTCCCTTACCCCTATCCCTACGCTCCCTCTTCCAACCCTGTCATCCTCTTCTCCCCATCCCTCCTTCCACCCTCTTTTACCCCCACCTTTTCCCTTCTACCTCTCTTTCTCTGTCTCCTCCTCTCCGAATCCTCCCCCCTCCTCTCCCTCTCCTCTTTCTCTCCTCATCTTCTCCTCCCCCTTTCCTCTCCCCCACTACCCTTCTTCTCCTCCTCTCTTCATCTCCCCTCCCTCCTCGCCTCACCTCCCCTCCCCCTCTCCTCATCCCCCTCCTTCTTTCCTCTCCCCCTCCCCCTTCTTCTCCCCCTCCCTTTCCTCATCACCCACCCCCTCCTCCTCTCCCCCTCCCCCTTTCCTCCCCCCCTCCCCCCCTTTCCTCATCCCCCTCCCCCTCTCCTCATCTTCCCCTCCCCCTTTCCTCTCCCCCCTCCCCCCTCCCCCTTTCCTCTCCCCCCTCCCCCCTCCCCCTTTCCTCTCCCCCCTCCACCACCACCGCCACCAAAACGCGTGGTGACAAAGCTGTAAATCTCCTTCTAGTTAATGGACCCGCTAACAAGCTCCCATTATAATTACCTCGAGGAAATTACAACGACTTCCCCGCCGCCCTATTCTCGTAACTTAGAGTTTGGGGGTGATAGGGGGTGGGGGTGGGGGGAAGGGGCAGGGGAGGGGAGGGAGTGTGATAGGGTAGGGTGGTGAGGAGGTGGTACGAGGGTGAGGGGGGAGGTGGGAGGAAGGGGTAAGGGTCAAGGGGAAGGGAAGGGGAGGGAGGGGAAGGGTAAGGGGGAGGGGAAGGGGAGGGAGGGGGTGGGGGTGTTGAGGATTATATGACATACGGGGAGTACGTGTGTGTGAACAGATATTGTCATATACAGCGTATCATCGTTTCGACTTATGTATGAGGTGTATATATGTATATATATGTGCATATATACATATATATATATGTATGTATGTATGTATGTATATATATGCACATATATATATACATATAGAAATGTATAAATATAAATTTTATATACATATATATATATATATATATATATACATATATATATATAAAATATATATATATATATATATATATATATATATATATATATATATATATATATATATATATATATGTATATATATATTTATCAATACATGTACATATGTATATATGTATATATGATATATATATATATATATAAATATATATATAGATATATATATATAATATATATGATATATATTTATGTATATATACATTTATGTATATATATATATATATATATATATATATATATATATAAATATATATATATATATATATTATATATATATACATATATATACACCCATAGAGAAACACAGACAGAGAAAGACAAACAAACACAAAATTCAAAA
>NW_028234441.1:23629950-23632450 GCF_977035675.1 Penaeus japonicus
CCTTAATGTCCTCGGAGCGCCCGCGTCCAGCTGACCCGTCCACCTTCGCCAAACTTAGGCCTATGGATTCGGGAGTTTCCCTCTTCGTCTGTCGAACTTTGTCCATTCCTGAGGTTCCTCTTTCTCTCTTCTTCGTTTGTTTGTTTGTTCGTTCTTATTGTTTTTTGTTTTTGTTTTTTTGTCTCTCTCTTTTTTTTATCTTTGTTTTCTTGATACTCTCCAACTTTTTTTTCCTTTCTTCTCTTCTTCTGAGGCTTATCTATCTCTTTTCTTTTCCTCCTCGTCCAATTCTCTCCTCTTCTCCATTTAATTCCTGTCCAATCTCAGTCTCTTTTTTCTCTCTTCTCCTCCTTTTAATTTCCTTTTCTTTTTCTCTTCTGCCTTCCCTCATTCCTTCCTCTTCGTCTTTCCTCATCCCTCTCTCCTTCTCTTCTTCTTCTTCTTTTCCTTTCTCCTTCCTTCTCTTCCCCCTCCTTCGTCCTCATCATCCCCCTTTCACAGAATATCCCATGCATCCTCGTCCCCTCCTCTTTCTCCTCCCCTTTCTCCTCTGCCTTTTCCACTCCCCTCATCTCTATTCCTCTTCTTCCTCCCCCTTTCCCCTCTTTATCCTCCTCCCGTCTTCCCCTTCTCCTCTTCCCCATTCGTCTTTCTCATTCCCCGTCCTCTTCCTTGTCTCATGTCCTGTTGCATCTATTCGTTCTCCTTCTCCCCATTCCCTTTCCCTCTACTCTTCTCCCTCATCCCTTTCTTTCGTCTTCTATCTTCCCTCCCCCTTTCCTCTCTCCGTCCCTCCCTCCCTCTATCTTTCCCTCTCTCCTTATTCCATTCGTACTTCACTCTCCCCTTCCTCTCCCTCCTTTCCCTTTCTTCTTTTCTTCATTCCCAATGAATTCTTCACTCCCCCCCTCCTCTCCCCTCCCCTTCCCTCTCCCCTTCCCTTCCCTTTCCCCTCCCCTTTCCTCTCCTCTCACCATCCTCCCTTTCCTCTTCCCTCTCCCCCCTCTCCTCTTCCCTCTCACCTCACCTCCTTTCCCCACATACCTCACACACCCTCATCGAGATCTACCACTGTCCGAGACGAAGGGTGGGAGGGGGAGAAGGGAGAAGGGAGAAGGGAGAAGAGAGAAGAGAGAGGAGAGAAGAGAGAAGAGAGAGAGAAGGGAGAAGAGAGAAGAGAGAAGGGAGAAGGGAGAAGAGAGAAGAGAGAAGAAAGAAGGGAGAAGAGAGAAGAAAGAAGGGAGAAGGGAGAAGGGAGAAGAGAGAAGGGAGAAGAGAGAAGAGAGAAGAGAGAAGGGAGAAGAGAGAAGAGAGAAGGGAGAAGGGAGAAGAGAGAAGGGAGAAGGGAGAAGGGAGAAGGGAGAAGGGAGAAAGGGGAGAGGGGGGGACTTGAGTTGGACTTTCACCCTCGCTAACACCTAAGTTCTTCCAAGTCCCAGGTCGAAGTTTAGCACCTGCTTGAGACGTGTGTATGGGCGTGAGGAGACAGGAAGGAGGTGGAGGAAGAGAGGTAAAAAAAAAAGGAACAAGAGAGGGAGGGGGAAGGTTGGAATGGAGGAGGTGTAGGAAGAGGGGTAAAAATGGACAAGAGGGAAGGGTTGAAATGGAGGGAGGGGAAGGAAGAGGAGAGAAAGTGGAGGGGTTGGAATGGAGGAAGTAAAGGAAGAGGAGGAGGAAAGGTGAGAGGTGAGAGGGGAAGAGTTGGAACGGAAGGAGATAAAAGAAGAAAGAGAGGAAATTAAAGAAGTGGGAGAAAGATGAGGAAGAGGAAGATATATATGTGGGAGAAGAGAGGTCAAACAGACGGGAAGATGGAGAGTTGGCTAATAAATGAGAGTAAAAGAAGAAAAAAAGAAAGAAGATCCAAAGAGAGAGGAGGAGGAAAATAAGAAAATAAGAGAAAAAAGAAGAAGAAAAGGAGATGGAGAGGAGGCAGAGCGGAAGGATGGAGGAGTGAGAGGGAATGGAATAAAAAGGAGAAAAAAGAAGATAAGAAGGAAAGGAGGAGACAGAGTGAGGGATAAAAATGCTGATAATAATTATAAAGAAAAAAACATTATAAAACATAAGGAGGGGGAATAGTCAGAAGAATAGGGGGAGAAGTGAAGGGAAGAGAGAGAGAGAAAGAGAGAGAGAGAGAGAGAGAGAGAGTAGTGGGGAGGTGTCGCAGCCGGAGTACTGAAGATTGAGGGGGGCAGGAGAAAGAAGATAGAAAGGGGAAAAGAGGAAATGAGGCTAAAGGAGGAGGAACAAGATAATAAAAACAATGTAAGAAAAATGCAGAAGAACAAAATTAAGAAACGGAGGAACAAAAACGAAAATAGACGAGAACAAGAAGAGGATGGTGGGAGGAAGGGGTGGGGAGAGAAGAAGTGTGGGAAGAAGGGGAAGGAAGGGGAGGGGGGAGGGGAAGAGATGTAAGGATGGGGAGAGGGGTCGAATGGGAGAATTATGATAAGAAAAAGATGGGGAAGAAAGGAGGTTTAAAATAAAAAGAATG
>NW_028234441.1:23644950-23647450 GCF_977035675.1 Penaeus japonicus
AAGATGCAAAGGAAAAACTAAAAAAAGGGGGGGCGAAAGAGAGAGAGAGAGAGACAGAGACAGACAGAGAAACAGAGAGAGACAGACAGAGAGAGAGAGAGAGGTCCGGGGCACCATATGTGAGCTGTACCTGAAACCCAGACAATAGTTGAAAATAAATGTCCCTGCCCCCCTCCCCTCCTCCTCCCACTCCCCCACCCTCCACCCTCCTTCTCTCATTGTGAGTCGGCTAATACTTGTGCACACACACACATAGGTGGCTCGTGAAACGGAAGAACCACGGTGGCCAGACGTAACGGCGGTCGTTAAGGTCGTCCCCCTCGTCTCTAAGGCATCGTGATTGAGTCCTTACGCCCGGGTGTGGCTCGACACTCCCTTGCCCCGCGCGACCGCAATGTTGGACGACCGTATGCATTTGACACGCGCTTTGAGCCCAAACAGCAGGAACAATGCAAATCATATTATTCCTCTTTGCTGGGCGTGGAATAGACTGTTTGTTTTGTGTGTGTGCTTGAGTGAAAAGTGTTTGAATATATTAGTTGGCGTGTTTGCTTACCAGCATTGGGTTAATCGAGCTAGTATGTGCCAGTGCGGTGTTATCACTGACTAAACTGGCGTATTCACCATTATAGACCACAGACGCGGTATTTACACGGGGGAGAGGAAGAGAGAGAAAGAGAGAGAGAGAGATAGAAATGGAGAGAGAGTAGGAAAAAGGAGTAGGGAGGGAGGGGGAGAGGAAGAGAGAGAGAGAGGGAGAGAGAGAAATGAAGAGAGAGTAGGAAAAGGGAGTAGGGAGGGAGAGAGAGAGAGAGAGAGAGAGAGAGAGAGAGAGAGAGAAATGGAGAGAGTAGGAAAAAGGAGTAGGGAGGGAGGGGGAGAGGAAGAGAGAGAGAAAGAGAGAGAGAGAGAGAGAGAGAGAGAGAGAGAGAGAGAGAGAGAGAGAGAAATGGAGAGAGAGTAGGAAAAAGGAATAGGGAGGGAGGGGGAGAGAAAGAGAGAGAAATGGAGAGAGAGTAGGAAAAAGGAGTAGGGAGGGAGGGGGAGAGAAAGAGAGAGAGAGAGAGAGAGAGAGAGAGAGAGAGAGAGAGAGAGAGAAATGGAGAGAGAGTAGGAAAAAGGAGTAGGGAGGGAGGGGGAGAGAAAGAGAGAGAGAGAGAGAGAGAAATGGAAAGAGTGTAGGAAAAAGGAGTAGGGAGGGAGGGGGAGAGAAAGAGAGAGAGAGAGAGAGAGAGAGAGAGAGAGAGAGAGAAATGGAGAGAAAGTAGGAAAAAGGAGTAGGGAGGGAGGGGGAGAGAAAGAGAGAGAGAGAGAGAGAGAGAGAGAGAGAGAGAGAAATGGAGAGAAAGAAAAATGAGTAGGGAGGGAGGGGGAGAGAAAGAGAGAGAGAGAGAGAGAGAAATGGAGAGAAAGTAGGAAAAAGGAGTAGGGAGGGAGGGGGAGAGAAAGAACGAGAGAGAGAGAGAGAGAAATGGAGAGAAAGTAGGAAAAATGAGTAGGGAGGGAGGGGGAGAGAAAGAGAGAGAGAGAGAGAGAGAAATGGAGAGAGAGTAGGAAAAAGGAGTAGGGAGGGAGGGGGAGAAAGATAGAGGCAGAATGAGAGAGGGAGGGAAGCGAGCGAGAGAGATAGATAGATGTAGAGATAAAGGTATATAGATAATATGAGAGAGAAAAAGAAAAAAAGAGAGAGAGAGGAGAAGGAGGGAAGGGAAAAGAGGAGAGAGAAAGAGACAGAGACTAAAGGAGAGAGGGAGAAAGGAAGGTAAGCGATAGAGATAGATAGATAGACAGATAGAGACAGAAACAGAGAGAGGAGGAGGAAGACAAAAGGAATAAAAAAAAGAAAGATAAAGATAATTAAATCAACCAAAGAGAATAACAATAACTACCGGGAAAAAACGCCTTTGAAGGGGGGAGAGAGACACATAAAGAAGAAATAAATGAAAAAAAAAGTCCTTCAGAAGCAAATGCATTACTCGTAACTATTTAAGAATACCAGGCACTCCATCACGTGTGGAGCTTCATCTTCTTGTTCAGAATATTTCGTCCAAAACAAATTCTACGCCTACCCCCCCCCCCTCCTCCATCATCCTTCCCCTTCCTTCCCTCCTCCTTCCTCCTTCTCTTTCTTTCACTCCTCCTCCTCCTTTCCTCCATCCTCTTCCTTTCCTCCATCCTTCTCCTTCCCCCCCTTCCTCCTCCCTCCTCCTTCTTCCCCCTACTCCTCCTTTCCCCCCTCCCCCTCCCTCCCTCCTCATTTTTTTTTCCTCCTTCCTTCACACACACGCACATGAATACATACATACATACATACATTCACATATTCCCTTCGGCGATTCTTTTCCAACACTTGATTATATTTTTCTTTTTTTCCTTTTCAATTTTATTTTTAAGCTTCATCTTCTTGTTCAGAATATTTCGTCCAAAACAAATTCTACGCCTCCCCCCCCCCCCCCTCCTCCATCATCCTTCCCCTTCCTTCCCTCCTCCTTCCTCCTTC
>NW_028234441.1:23652450-23654950 GCF_977035675.1 Penaeus japonicus
ACCGCGGCGGAATGAGAAGAGAAGGGAGAGGACAATAAAGACGGGAATTATAAAACGCCGGCACTGCGATAGAGATTAGCACGGCAAACTGCCACATTAAAGTTAAGCCAATTACCCATAATGTTAGGCGGGTCTCTTGCGAAACCACACAATACGGGGTTTTTCGAAGACCGAATTCGGACGATGAGCGGATTTTTTTTTTATCTTTTCTTTTTCTTTTTTTTTTATATATGTATTTATTTATTTTATGTAATGTATTTATGGTCTTGAGGAGAAAGAGGTGGAGGAGAATTTTGGAGTGTTCGGTTTTGTGTCTTTAATTGGAAGGAGAGGATGATTTTTTTTTTTTTTTTCGAATTCGTAGGTGTTTCGAACCTATTCTCGACACGGGTCGAAATTTTGAAAAGCATAAACAAGAAGCGCTGAGGTCTTCCTTTTTTCTTCTTTTAAACTTATCTCTCTTTCTCTCTCTCTTTCTCTCACTCTCTCTCCATCTCTATCTCTCTCCTCCTCCTCCCTCTCTTCCTCTCCCATCGTAACCCCGTCTCGCCGGTTCGCAAAAATTTTCGAGCAACTTCGCCGTGTTCGTTTGGCCCGGAATTACCCCCTCTTATGATTGGAAACGTTTAATGCAAATCGGCTTTGATTAAACTAACGGCCAAAGTACACACACTGTCGGATAATGTACGAGCCGCAGACCCTGAAAATTCGCTTTTAAATGTAACAGTTCAACCCGAGCTTCTACGTGTGTGATTCTTTTATTTTTCTTCCTTTTTTTGCGACTCTTTTTTTATTCTTTTCTTCTCTTCTCTTGCTTATTCTTTGATAATCGATCAAAAAAAGGAGAATGAAAACAAAATTATATAGAAGTAGAATTGATCAAAAAGAAAAGCAGAATGAATGCACAGATGCAGGTTCCTCTTTTAATGTTCTAAGTTGAGAGTGACCTTCCGACCTCACCCTTGACTTCGAGGGGAGAGATGGTCGTGGAGGGGGGGGGGGGGTAATGAGGGTGCGAGGGGAAGGGACTCACTCAGCCGAGGGTGAACTGCATCGTTTCTTATTTTTTTTAAAGAGTGTGGCTTGGAGCGTGAAGATATTAAGGGTGTATATACATCAAGGAGAGGGAGAGAGAGGGTAAGACGAGAGAAAGATGGAGAGAGAGAGAGAAAGAGAGTAGGAAGAGGGAAAGGTAGAGAGAGAGAGAAAGAGAGTAGGAAGAGAGAAAGGTAGAGAGAGAGAGTAAGAAAAGAGAAAGAGGAGAGAAGAATGGGGAGAGAGAGGGAGAGAGTAAGAGGAGAGAAAGATGGAGAGAGAGGGAGAGATTAAGAAGAGTTATATCACTAGTCTGGTGGGGGTAAGAGTAAAAGGAGATGATTGTGATGATCAGTGTCTCATCTCTCTCTCTCTCTCTCTCTCTCTCTCTCTCTCTCTCTCTCTCACTCATTCACTCTCTTTCTCTCTCTCTCTCTCTCTTTATGTCTGTCTCTCACTCACTCTCTCTTTCTCTCTCTCTCTCTCTCTCTCTCTCTCTCTCTCTCTCTCTCTCTCTCTCTCTCTCTCTTTATGTCTCTCTCTCTCTCCTCTCTCTCTCTTTATCTCTCTCACTCACTCGCTCACTCACTCCCTTACTTGCTCACTCACATACTCTTTATTCCTCCTCCCCTCCTTCCTCCCATCTCTCTAAATCACCAAACACAAATCACCATTTGATTCATCATTAAAAGAAATACCTTAAAAAAAAAGGGGGGGGGGGTAATACGATTCGCCCCCACTCTAAAAAAGAAAAAAAACAACATATATATCGTATTGTCTAAGCTATCTGATTAATTCATGTAAAATATCTCTGCCTTCATAAAACCAGGTTATAAAACTAATTCACTTTTTATGCTAAAATGCTACGCTAATTTGATTGCCTTTGTCTGTGTTTACGTCATTTCCATCATAGCTTTTGCCATTAGTAGATAGGAGGCGGAGAGAGCGGTCGATTTGAAAGGAAAATGATAATGGGGAGAAGGGGTTGGGGTCGGGGTGGGGGAGGGAAGGAGAGAGAGGAAAATGGAGAGAGGGAGAAGGAGAAGGGGAGAAGGGGTTGGGGTGGGGGGAGGGAGAGGAAAATGGAGAGAGGGAGAAGGAGAAGGGGAGATGGAGGAGATGGTAAGAGAGAGAGAGAGAGGGAGGAAGAAGGAAGAGGGGGAGAGAGTAAGAGAGAGGAAGAGGAAGAGGGGGAAGGCAAGAAGGAGAGAGAGAGAGAAAGAAAGAGAAGAGGATGAAATAGATAAAGAGATGAAGAGAAAGATGGGGGAGATGGGGAAAGGAGAAGAGCAAGAGAATGGATTGGGGATTGAGAGAGAAAGAGAGAGCGGGGGGGGGGGGGCGAGAGGGGAGGAGAGAGAGCAAAATGGAGAGAGGGAGAAAGAGAAGGGGAGATGGTAAGAGAGAGAGAGAGGAAGAGGGGGAGAAGGAGAGAGAGAGAAAGAAGAGGATGAAATAGCTAGAG
>NW_028234441.1:23677450-23679950 GCF_977035675.1 Penaeus japonicus
GCAGAAGAGGCATTTATAAATGCATTAATTGTGCATAGACGAGTGAAATTTGAAACCATAAATGGAAAGTCACAAGTCACGAAATTAGATAGAGTTAAAAGTAACGTTTTTACTCAACGTTATTTTGTTACACCAAATGCTGTGTCACAGAAATCATTATAAGACAAATCGAGACACTTATCCTCAACTGTACACGGTAAAATAGACCACTTTTTTTTTTTTTTTTTTTTTTTTTTTTTTTTTTTTTTACTTCATACGCTCTTATGAGGAACCTATCAGAAAACTATTGATAATTAAAACAATAATAATGGGCCGTTTCAAAGCTATGTACTGTGATAGTTAACCTTTGCTATAACACCCATTCACATCACACTCACAAACACAGATACAAAAGTACTCGCAAGTTAACAGACGAAAACACGCCACATATTTATGAAACATTCACACTCACCTAATTAGACTCTACCGAAATAATTAATAAAGTAGCCATCTTTGTGACGCCATCACCATAATATATGTTTATTTATAGAGAGAAAAGGAACAAAGTGCTGATCTATGCAATGTTAAAATGATGATACTAATAAGATTCAGCTAAATGATTATTGCTATGTTAGCATTGTTAGTTGCACTAATAGTATCTCTATCATTTCCATAATAATCGTTATCAACATCAGGCGAATAATATAATAAATTATCATCAATCATCATTATCATTATCGTCATTCTTATTATTGCTATAATTAGCATTACTACTATTATTATCAGTTCAGTTCAGAGAGATTTGCGAAGTAGACTTATCTGTCATTACAATCATTATTTTTGTTTCTAATGTTGCTATTTAATATAGTTAATATGATCATTTCTAAAGTATTGACATCAATAACAAACATAACACTGAATGGTGATGACGCCACACATTAACGAACTCACAAAAAAAAAAAAATAAATAAATAAAAAAATAATTTTCTTTTTACCATTTCTTTTTTTTTTTTCTTTTTTTTTAAATCTCATCAGCCAAGAACTTGCGCTCTCTGTCGTACCTCAAGTCCACCGATCTGTCGTTTGAGTTGAGCGAGAGACGAGGGAGTACAGGCCATGGAGGCGAAGACGAGTCGCTCCTCGTAGTCGTATTCGCACAGGATCTTGTTGTCGCACAGGTAGAACTTGTCGCCCACGCAGAACCTGTGGGCGTGAGGAAAGAAGAGTGGGTGTGAGTCTGGCGTTGGGTGTATGGGTGTTGGGTGTGGGAGGGGTGAGGGGCAGGGGGGGGGATGAGGAAAGAAGAGTGGGTGTGAGTCTGGCGTTGGGTGTGGGGGAGGGGGGGGAGCGTGAGGAAAGACGAGTGGGTGTGAGTCTGGCGTCGGGTGTAGGGAGGGGGGGAAGGGGAGGGGGAGGTGGGGAGAGGGTAGATGGTATGTGTGTAAGGGGGGGGCGTGAGGAAAGAAGAGTGGGTGTGAGTCTGGCGTCGGGTGTATGGGTGTGGGGGGTGAGTGGTGGGGGAGCAGGGGGTATGTGTGTAGGGGGGGGGGGGCGTGAGGAAAGAAAAGTGGGTGTGAGTCTGGCGTCGGGTGAGTGGTGTGTGTGTGTGTGGGGGGGGGGGTAGATGGTATGTGTGTAGGGAAGGGGGCGATTTGATTTATGATTCTCGATGTGTGGTTGTAAGTCGTAATGTCTGGTTGTTATAAGTAACAAGTGGTTATTCTAAGTAGCACTGTAAACACATGGGTATAGATTTCATGATATACGGATATAAAATAAAATCGCAAGTTTTAAGCAACTCAAAATACCGGTTAAATGGAATCAACATATTTGACTTCATAACTATAGAAATATATGCTATTTTTCTATATACTTGCGGCTGAGGAAGATCAGAGAGCAGACATCATGATTATCAAGAAAATATGTTGTGTTTATTCACTCATATAATGGAGTCACCGCTGGTTGAAGTGCATCAATATAAATGTGCATTTATTTTTAGTTTTCATCTAAGTAACTGATAATAACTGCACTAAAAAGAAAACATCAAAATATCTTTACACCGGCAAACACCTTGAAAACTACATAATATTTTAAAAAAAACAAGAAACGCTCAAAGCAAAATACATCCGTAACCCCTAAACAAATATGTCTGACAACGCCTGTATCCTACTTGAGGCAAAAAAACAAAAGCTTCACGCACGAACATGTTATCCCATAAAAGACGAGAGAGAACCTGTCTTAAACATGCAAATAAAATACTGCATGTAAATAAAACAAGGATTCTCACATTGTGTTCCCTGCTTCCTTCCCTTTCCTCTTCACCTTCACCTCCTCTTTCCCCCTCCCCTTCCTCCTTTCCCCTTTGCCCTTCTTCTTTCCCCTTATCGTTGCAGCCATACACCCCTCTTTTCTTGGCTTTCCCCCTCTCTCCCTCATTCTCTTGTCTCCCCCTCCCTCTTCGCCCTCCCCCCACAATATACCCCTCCCTCCCGGTTCCCCCTCCTTCTTCCCCTTAACCCCC
>NW_028234441.1:23697450-23707450 GCF_977035675.1 Penaeus japonicus
CTCTCTCATTCCCTCTTACTCACACTTTCCTCCTCACATTGCCCTCTTACTCACTCTTTCCCCTCACATTTTCCTCTTAATCACACTTTCCCCTCACATTTCCCTATTACACTGTCCCCCTCACACAAACCCTACCTGACACACTTACCCTTCCCGACCTCCCAACACACATTTCCCTCATACAGCGACATAACATCCCCTCACTTTTCCCTCTTACACTTTCCCCTCACACACTCACCTGAGATAGTCCCTCCGACACAATATGAGGTTGCCCTTTGTGAAGAGCGTAGACCCAACTTCCCCAAGGCGACAGTCACAGCATCCGCACTTGAGACAATCTTCGTGCCAGTACATCTCCAGAGCCTTGAGGAGGTATCTGTCGGGAGAGTAAAGGGTTGAGTTATTCGGATTTTGTTGGTTGGTGGGTTGATTCGTTTGTGGTTGTGTTTTGATTTTTTTTTTTTTTTTTTTTTTGGTTGAGGTGTTATCGATGTGTTTTGTTTGTTTTTTTGTTTGTTTGTTTGTTTTTGGCTAAGGATTTGCTAAAAAAAAAATAATAATAATAATGTCCTTATTAGGGATTTTGTGATTAACGATATCAATAATAGGAATAATAATAGTAGTAATGTAAATGGATAATAACAGTAATAATCATTATGATAATGTTTAGTAGTAATAGTGGTGATGGCAGTAATAATCACAGAAGTAAAAGTAATGCCAATAATAATAACAATAGTAATGGTGATCATGATCATAAAAATGATGATGATAACAAGAAAAAAAATGTTAGTAGGAAAAATGATGATAACAATGATACAGTAACCTTACTAATGATAATGAAAATGAAGATAATAACAATAGTAACAATAATCTTTATTAGCAAGATATCTTTGTACATTAATTTATCTCACGGAAGTCCGCCAAAATGTCTATATGCTCCGTTCAGTATCACTACACATTTATTGCTGACACATAGCGTAGATAATACTTCTCAAAATTACTGGTTCTCTAACATGCGGTCCAATCATATAGGGAATCCGATTGCTTGGCGAATCTCATAAAAGACCAATCCGTTGTTATTAAATTAATAAAAGGGAAAACAGATACGTCGTTTATGGTTGGCTTGATATGTCTTCCATTTCTATCATTCTAACAGTTATAGAGAATCTCTTTTCACAATTCATCAACATTCCCAGAAAAAAAAATATCCACGAACTAAATAATATCGAAGTAATTATTTCTATATTCCGCCAGTCGCTTCTCAAAGAGGAATTTCCGTTAACGTGCCATTCCCTCCTTCCCTTCCCCCCCCTCCCTTTCCTCCCTTTCCCCCTCCGTCCCTCCCTTTCCCCCCTTTGTCCCTCCCTTTCCCCCCTTTGTCCGAAACCTAAAGCCCCGCAAAATATTGTTTTTGTCGTCTATCACGTTGCCTCGAGCTTAGCGTAAGGCCCGGACATGGCGACATTAGGATTTGTTTTAGCTTAATCCCTTGAGATGAGAAATGGCGGTATTTTAAGCCCGGTAACGCGCACTGGTCTTGCCGGGTATCGTCTCCCGCCCGCGCGAAATTGTCAATATTTCAGTTTTCGTTCTGGTTGCCGAGGCGGGTGTGTTCTCGTGTTTTCTTTTTTCTCTTTTTTCAATTTATCATCTATTTTTGTAAATCTTATTTTCGTGTTTTTTTCCTCTGTGTCTCTGCGTTCTTCGGTTTTGTTTTATGTCTAATCAATTCTTAATTGATGATCTTATTCTTTTGTATCCCATTATTTTTCATCTCTCTGCTGTCGTTATCTTTTATAGAATTCTGAAGGACTTTTCGTTTCATCCTGTAATACAACCTCCCCTTTTATGTCTCCCCCCTCCCAATCCAACATATCATTCTTAAAACCACCACCTCCAGTGAAATTACACGAATGACAATCACCATTTCAAAGGGTAACAAACAGCCAGTCGAAAACCAACACCTCCCGCCGTTTGTTTTGGTTTTCATAAGCGTTCGCATATGAGAATCCGACTCACCTGTCGTTAATCCGCTTTCCACAACCAGCGCAGTCCTGGGGGCTTGTGTTGCGCTCTGTCTCTGGGGCGGGCTTCATCGTCATCTGTAGAGAGAGGGCACGAAAGTGAGTAAAAAATGAGTAATTGAACGAGTCGGTGAGTAAAATCGAAGAGTGCGGAAAAGGGAAGAGGAGGAGGGAACGAGTGAGCGAGGAAATCAAAGAGGACGGTAGAGGGAAGATAGGAAAATGAGTAATGAAGGAGTGAATGCGTAAATAAAAAGAATTCCTTTATCATTACTATATTTTCTTATGGATACTAATAGTACTATAGACATTATCATGTATCTATATATGTGTGCGCGCTTGTGTGTTTATATGTAAATATATAAATCATACACACAAAACACATCCGTCAGTAAAAGAAACCAGATTAATCACACCATATTCCACAATCCTAGACATACAATCGCGCTCTAGCCAATGCACTTATCCAACCATCCCCCCAAATACCTAATAGAAAGAACATCAACCGTTCGTTCCTTTAGGTTAAAACGCAGCGTTCGCGGATCCGCCGTTTCTGCATGCGACTGGAGCGGCCGAACGTTCGGGAAGATGACGAACGCGCACGTGTTAATTACCGCCGGCGGGAACTTGCCGAAACTCCGCCGGTGGAGGAGGAGGAGGGGGGGGGAGTGTAAGTAGAGAGCTTGTTCCTTGTATTAACTGCCGCTTTGCGAAGTAGGATCAATCAAAGTGATATTAAGACACTTTAGCGAAAACTTTGAAGTCTGGATGTTGGCAATTAGCGCTATGACGGTTGTGTGCGCTGACATGTTCCGCCGGATTAGTTTACATGTTTATACATTTCTTTAAAAAAACTGATAGGTGTGATATCAATATTGTGCTGATATTTATGTGTTTATATTTTCTTATATATTTTTCACACATTCTTTTCAAATTGACGCACAATGTTGATCGGCTGAATTTTGAGCCGTCTGATATAAGATTGAAGCAAACCTGTTTTAGAAATGCCAAAATTAATCTATCGGTCGTTAGACAAAAATAAAAATAAACTTTATTGTATACTGCATAGTTTTCTTAAACGACTGTCATTGTTGATGGCCAATTGTTATATGATATAGATAGAAAGATAGATACTCATATAGAAAGAGAGAAATACACGGGAGAGAGATTGAAAAAAAAATATATATATTTTATTTATTTAAATCAACGTTTTATAACGCGTGGATCATAGTGTCTATTATGACTATGAATAAAACTTTCGTTATATTTCTGATGCATAGAAATATTTTAGATACATATCTAGATTTTTAGATAGACATAATACTACTAAATGTCCGCAAATAAACATCTATTTACCAGAAATCACAGATTGTCGCCTGTATGTCGGTATAGCTTTTCGATATTATTATTGATTATATATATAAGTGTCCGTAATATTTCCGGAAATTAAGGCACCCGCGTGCAACATCGCCGATCACCTGCAAAAAGCCCCAAGTCAATATCTCTCCGTTCTCCAGAATTTAGCGGAAAACGGACGGACATACAATCCACAATTATTATTTATTTAAAATAAATAGAGAGATAATCAATCTTTTAAAAAATAATACCACATAGATATATATCACAATCCAATACAAAACTACAAAAATATCAAAGCAACTCCGATACAAAACTTCTTATCCTGCTTTCTTGTTTTTTGTTAACTAAAGCGATATTAATGAACCGAAGTTCTTCCATGTATCTTCATTTCGTACCCGAAGTCATTTGCTTGTTTCTTTTGTTTATCGCACAAGAAACAGCGGAAGAGATGCGTGTAGTGAGAGCTGAGCGATTTTTGTTGTTGTTGTTGTTATTTTGAATTTATTATGTTTGTTTTAGTCTGCGGTAATCGGTTATGGTATAATTTTTTTCCGAATATTTTCAGTTTTCGTTTTTTCTTTCTCTCTCTCTCTCTCTTTCTTTCTTCTCTCTCTCTCTCTCTCTCTCTCTCTCTCTCTCTCTCTCTCTCGTGAATATGGAACTGTACTTTATTAAAACAAAAACAAAAATATTGATAGGATATATTTTCTTTATCGGGCCACTAGAAATATTTCACATTTAGCAACACTTTACAATTTAATGTTACAACTTTTTTGTTTATGATTTTCAATTTTACTAATACGTTATAAACTGTTTTTCTCTTTGTTTCTATTTTTTTTATCGGATGTATCAATATTATCGTAAATAAATTCCGGACTTTCTTGAAACGCGCTAACACAAAACGATCATCTATGGAACAAGAAATATTTTCCGTATTTTCCAAAAACATTGAGGCCGAGCACAAAATCTGCGTAGACCATAAGACCTTAGAATAAAAAGCATCGAGCGAAAACAAATGTCTTCCTTTCACCATCGTGCATTTCTCCCCGAAATTTTAGGAAAAAGCGAAGGCGAAATTTCCCGCCATTTCGGAGGGAAAATTTCGACTTTACTCTCCGGAAAAAGTATCTCAAGCACAACAATTACGGATATCCTTATTACCTTCCCTACCATTTTTTATTCCTTGTTTTGCTCTCTCCGTCTTTCTCTGTATCTCTCTCTCTCTCATCTTTCTTCATTTATCGAATAATTATGGCCTTCAATCGCCTTCCTCGAGCACCGACACTAACCCCCTCTCTCGGCCAAGCTCCGAACTATCACATAATCCCACCCGCGCTTAATCGCATTTTCCCGCGCTTTTCCGGAGATCATTTCGCGAAAGGAAGCCAGGACAGAAGGCATTCGGACTCGCTAATAAACTGTTCGATTTTGTGGAATCCTCCCAATGAGTCGTTTATATGAGGCCTCATTTCCTCACTTGGCTGGAAATTGAGTATATGCAAATGTTGAAACAAGTCTACATCTGCCGTTGTTGCAAGGGTGTAGTTTATGCTATGCGCGTTGCATAATGTGATGAGTGATGCTACGCACATTATGCTAAGGCTAGATACAGTAGTAGTAGTAGTAGTAGTAGTAGTACTATGAGTAGTAGATTTAGGTGTTGTCGTTATTGTTGGTGCTATAAGCAGCGGCGGCGGCGGCAGTAGTACCATTTGTAGTAATGGCGCCAATAAGTTGTATTAATTACGTAGGGAATGTCATTTTAGATTTTTAAGTACTCATTACACATTTAGCACGATAGGTTGCACACGTTATTGCTTATTAATGTACGCATAAATGTAGCTCATTTCTCTCTACACTTAAGTATATGTCCCCTGTGTTCGTCTCTCCCTCTCTCTCTCTCTTTCTCTCTCACTCTCTCTCTCTCTCTCTCTCTCTCTCTCTCTCTCTCTATCCATCTATCTATCTCTATCTATCTATCTCTTTGTCTCTCTATCTATTCTGATATTTGCATGACCGTTAACTATGATATTACTTATCTCAATTTTAATCGGTATATAGAAGTTTTCACCGTTTTGAGATATAAAAACTTTAGTTGCATTGGGTTTCTACGATGTTCAGTATAGCAATGAAGTTCATCAGCGTGTCGTATTTTTTTTTATTAAACTTTATTGTATAAATAAATAGGTAAAGTAAAAATAAGTAAATGAATGAGTGCGTGCGTGTGTGTCTGTGTGTGTCTTTTCTCCCCCTCCTTTTTTTTCCCCTAATTCTATCCCCTTCTCTTCCTTTCCTTCTATTCCTCCCTTTCTTCCCTCCTTCTTCTTCCTCCTTCATCCCTATCTTCCCTTCCTTCCTACCCTTATTTCCTTCATCCCTTCGGCGCAACTGTGGCGTCTTCACTTAAGGAAGGAAAAGGTCACTAGAGTGTTCTTGACCTTATTCCCGCACCGGCCTTTCGATACGAAAGTTCAGCGTCTGGAAGTGATTTAGTCTACGCGCTCTTCACGCCCGGTTTCATGCGTTTCTGTTAAATGTCTAAAATACATATAATGTTTGATAAGGATGTTTTTTCCATGTGACTTTTTGATAACCCTCGGTGGCGGAATGTGATGATCTGAATATTATTGTTTTCCTTCAAAATTTAGCTTCCTTGATAAAACTCTCTCTCTCTCTCTCTCTCTCTCTCTCTCTCTCTCTCTCTCTCTCTCTCTCTCTCTCTCTCTCTCTCTCTCTCTCACTATTTTTTTTCTCTCTCTCTCTCTCTCTCTCTCTCTCTCTCTCTCTCTCTCTCTCTCTCTCTCTCTCTCTCTCTCTCTCTCTCTCTCTCTCTCTCTCTCTCTCTCTCACGCTCTCTCTCCCTCTCTCTCTCTCTCTCTCTCTCTCTCCCCCTCTCTCTTTCTATCTCTCACTCTCACTCTTTACTTATCTATCTATCTAGCACTTACAAACACACCCATGAACCAATCTTGAAAGCTCTCCTTACCAATACTTCCATTCTAATAAAATCCATCCCGCTTATCAATTAACGTTGCAATCCGAAATATTTACTTGGCAAATCTTGCTCATGAAAACACTCTGGATCGATAAACCAATTAATTCTTTAGAACGCATCCTATTTGCCTTGAAATCTTGGTTGGAGGTTGATCGCCAAAATACACCGGATTGATTAGCGCGAATAATTATAATTCTTATGAGTGATTCACGATTTCTAAAACCGTGGAAGCCTTGTAATTGTTGCCATTGTGAATGTCGATATCGATTTATGTTAACAATTGGAATATCAAGGTTGAGGATGATTTTATATCTGTCATTGCAGGAAACCGATTGAGATTCACAAGACTTGGACACTTCTTGCAATTTCAACTGTTTATTTTTTGTTTTGTTTTTTATTGTTTTTTTTTTCTTTTCTTTTCTTTTCTTTTTAAATCTCTAAAAATTATTTTCTATTAACCATAACAGAAAACTCAGAAAACAAATTACACGTGACAAACATTTCTTTTCAATCATTTTTATTATTATTATTATTATTATTATTATTATTTCCGAATGCAATAATCGAAACCTCAAAGGTCTTTTAGATATGCACATTTATTCCTCTATTCATATCCACTATTCGCACTGTTATTAATCCTAGCAACAGTAAGATAAAGTCAAAACTCAAAAAGACATAAACACAATTCCTTTTCCTCATTTTCTTCTTCAACACAAACACACTTATTATTTCCCTTTCTTCGACACACACACACTTCCTTTTCTTCTTCTTTTCCCAACAGAAACACACTTTTTTCTTCTTCTTCAACACAAACACACTTCTTTCTTCGTCTATTTTTAATCCCCGCACCATAAGCTTACGCCCGGCCGCTCGCACGCCCGCCCGCTCGCCCGCTTTCTCGAAGATAGATGCTCGCCCCAGATGCTTCAGGTTGCCCCAATGCATCATTAATTTTGCTTTGAAATCCGGCTACTTGGGATCAGATTACTGTCGTTAAATATTTGAGGAATTTTGGACCTTAAGTGGCGCAAAAGAGGCGCGGTCGTTTTTTTTTTTTTTTTTCTTTTTCGCTTTTTTTTTTTTTTGACAGTTGGTTTTGTCAGTGTTTTTTGTTTTGTTTTTGTTTTTTTTAATTCCTGTGTTGCCGTGTTGTTTGGGGGTTATTTATGTAGTTGGTTGTTTGAATGATACATACACACATACACACACACACACACACACACACACACACACACACACACACACACACACACATATATATAATATATATATATATATATATAATATATATATATATATATATATATATAAATATATACAGTTTTATATATATCAATATATACAAATATATATATATATATATATATATATATATATATATATATATATATATATAATATATATATATATATATGTATATATAAATATATATACATATATTTTTTTTTTTTTTATATATATATATTTATATATATATTTATATATATATTTATATATATATATATATATATATATATATATATATATATACATACATATACATATACATATGCGTATATATAAATGCGCAAGGCTGAATATGAGAGTGTGTGCTTGCGTTAGTGCGCAAGCATGTATACACCGCTGATCTCTCCTCTCAGAAGCACTCGTTGTGCAAACACTTCGGGAAATCCTACCTCTGTTCAATATCCAAAGACGTGTCCTTTTTCCTAAGGCAATACCAAGGAATCGTCCTCAAGAAACCTGTCAGTCTGGAGGATTGTTCTCGTCTCATCGAGCTGCTTAATTTGTGTTTTCTTAAACGGAAATGATTTATTATTATTTTTTTTTTTTTAAATTGAATCTCGGTGGTTCTCTTAGCCTTTTCACTTTTTATCTATTTCTATCTATCTGTCTCTCCCTCTATCTATCTATTTATCCATCTCTTCTTATTTATCTCTCTCTCTCACTTTCTCTCTGTCTGTCTGTCTGTCTCTCTCTCTGTCTTTCTCTCTCTCTGTCTGTCTTTCTCTCTCTCTGTCTGTCTTTCTCTCTCTCTCTCTCTCTCTCTCTCTCTCTCTCTCTCTCTCTCTCTCTCTCTCTCTCACACACACACACACGCACACGTGGGATTATGCATTGGAATCCTTCAGAACGCAACTTTAGAAATAATTTTATAGTGAATAATAAAAGAAAGTGTTATTAAGAAATCGCTATATTCGCAAGCACAATATTCACTTGCGTCTTTAGTCTCTCTTAATTTATCAGAAATTGAATATATATCATCGACATTATGTACATTTGATGAAAAAATATAATTAGAAATGAATATGGACGATACCAGAATTTGAATAAAAAAAATCACATTTGTCTTAGAAAAGCAGTTTTACGGTGAACATAAGAAAAAAGAAAAAAAAACAGGAATGATGACAACTTACTACTTGTTACGATGAAATAAGTCATCGTAAATATTCATGGAAAACCTTGTTATGATAGATATACAGATAGGTAGATAGACAGATGAACTGATATACAAACACGTATATAAATATTAATGCCTGTTATTTAGGTATAGATAAATAGATGGATTTTTTTCTTTTGCATGGACATATAGCTAGAAGAAAATAAAAACGTGTGTGTGTGTGTGCAGCAAATCAAAATCTAAATTTACTAAAAACATACATAAACTTGTTTTTGAGATTTATATGAGAAAACCTAATAAGAAAAACAAAATCAGATGCCCTAAAACACAATTAAAAAGACGCGTGAAAAAAAGGTTCAAATCCTCGACGTTTCGAGTCAAAACTAGACCGCCCTGTGGCCCTCAAAGTGGCATAATTTCCCCCTGGCGAAGAGAAGCCCCCCGTCCCTTACTTGTTTTTAAAGTACACTTTCTTCCTGCATTGAATTAGAACTGTAAAACCATTGACAGTGGTCCCAGATGTGCACCTTTGAAATTGGATCAAGAGGTCGATATCAAATCGTTTTAAGGTAATTCTACAATAATGCTAGAGCACTATGTTGTTTTTGTTGTTGTTTGTCTTTATGAGAAATTGTTTTTGCGTGTTCCTAAAAACAGATTTTAGTGGAATGGGACGAACGGATGGACACACACTCCACAATTAATATCTAGATTGAAAACAAATAAATGAACAATAAAAAAAGGATGCAGGAAAACTGGGAAAGTTACATAGACGAAATTTAGTCTAATAGTAGATTCATAATATATATGATTATTTGTGGCTCATAAGCGGATTGCAGATGGTAAGGAAATCATTTTCATTTCCCATTGTACCTTGATGAATATCATTAATTATTCTGTTATTGTTTCTTAATGAATGTGATCCTGTTGATTACAGACGCTGAGGCTTCTAAACAGGAAAATAACATAATTTTTAATTATCTTTACTGTAATTATTAATGTGTTCAGTTGTGCCAGTGTATATAAAATCAGAAAATGCCAAGTAGATTTGCCTTACATATGTTGTAAATAAAGTCGTTATGTACATATACTTTTTTTTCTTTCTTGATAATGAATTCAACAGAAATTGCTTTGTTATCAATTCTGTGTTTCTAAAATAAAATACCATTGATTATTAATGGATACGTTCATTATTTTTCTTCTTTCTTCTGATTTCTAAAG
>NW_028234441.1:23714950-23717450 GCF_977035675.1 Penaeus japonicus
TTTTACCCTTTCCCTTACTCCCTTTACCCTACCTTTGTGTCTCGTTGATGTTTCCTCACTCTTTCTTACTCTCACATTCTCAAATGCTTCCTTATCCTCTCACCTCCTTGTTTCACCCTTCCTTACACTATTCAGTGCTTCCTCATTCTTTTCTTCAATCTCTTCACCCTATTTCATCCTCACACTTGTCAAAACTTCCTCTTTCTTTTATATATTCTCTTCACCCTTACGTTTTTTTCCTTACCCTCTTCATCCTAGCTCATACTCACACTTGCCAATGTTCCCTCACCTTTTCCTTTACCTTCTCCATCCTATTTCATCCTCACACTTGTCACACTTACTCACTCTCTTTACACTTGCTTCACGTTCGGTTACCCTTGCTATCCTCACTTCTTCCAACGGATTCTATGTTGTTTATGTGGTTCTGGAAGTAACTGCTTGTGCTTCCGTCTGCCCATGAATAAATATGTGTCTCTCTACTTACTCATGAACAAGTATTCATGTGTCTTTACCGAGTCATGAATGAATATTTACGACTCTCTACCTAACCATGAACAATTGTTGCTTCCTTTCTACCCATGAATAGATGTCATGAGTCTCTATTTAGCCATGAATAAATGTAATATATCTTTCCATTTATCCATGAATGAATATTAACGTGTTTCTCTACCTATTCATGAATAAATGTCTATGTGGAGTCTTTCTACCCAGCCATGAATGACTCTCCTCTATAGTGATATATGCCTGAGATTTTATTATGGCTATTAACCTTTACCGTAATTAGACTAGGCTTTGTTTGCCTCACGTAGTCTAGACTTTCTAGTCCCTCGTTAACACCCCACCCCCTTTCCATCACTAACCCCCCTCCCCCGCCCTTTCTTACGGATAAATGGGAAAACATTGATATAGGCCTATTCATTTCTGCATATCCATTCATTTGTAAATTGATATTTCACGTGTACGTATATACAAAATTAAACAGATGTATGATAATTGTAGTTTTCGTCGACCATACAGTATTACGGTACAATCCGGAACGCCTTTGGGCGATTATATAAAAGTTCTGTATTGGAATGTAATATATGAAACTGTTGTATGTTATATTTCAATAATAGTTAGATTACTGCTTTCAACTCTGATTAACATTACAGGATGTTGTGATTTTTTCCCCCTTTTATTCATATTCATTTCGCTTCGGCTAATGAAATATTATTCATTAATTTCAAAAAGTCATTGAAAGATTATGCTTTTCAATTTATATATTTAATTAGATCGGTAAATGTGCTTGTGTGATCAAAAGAGGAATATTCCATATGAATATATAACTATCCAGAAAATTTCAAAATGCCGATTCTCTGATATTTCAAAGTCACAATTAGAATCAAGGCTGTGTTTATATATGTGAAATATTTGCGTGTTTAAACATTACTTCGATTCTTCCCGCTTGCAAGTCATTGTGTCTCTAAAGAAGGAATATATCTAGACAGCGTGTAAAAAAACAGGGTTTCCTCCCCTCTTTCTATCTCTTTATCAATATGTCGACCTATATATCTATCAAAATTCCTTTACTTCGAATTATATCCAGGATTATTTGTGAAACTGTTCATTCGTTGCTTCTGCTTCTCACGCCCAAATGTGGATTCGCCCCGACGACGTATAGCGTATTAGGTCTTGTAAATCTCTCTGAATTATTTCTATATTTCTCTACATATAAAAAACGGTTTACATTATCCTCCAAGAGCTCCGAATCATGTAAATAAAAATCATCCGAATTCATTCCGGCCACCATGATACACCACTGAATTGATTGAACATTTATTGTTGTTTATACCATCTCTTCTGACCCGCCCTTCCCCGGCTTGATCTTGCCTATCCCTCGCTTCTTAAAAATGAACGAACTCACCTTGGATGTCACCCTGGGCTCTATATTTCAGAACGAAGACCTCCTCATCTTGTACCGGGCGTCTTGCACGATGCCGCTATCCTTATCTAGCACTTCCAAAAGTCCTTTTGAAATCCGTCTAATGAAAATGTCCTTGTTTTAAGAGTACAAGTGTTCAAACAAGCGCTTAGGAGGACTCGTGTTCGAAGTTTGGGATATCACAGAAAAGTGGAGAGG
This sequence comes from Penaeus japonicus, assembly GCF_977035675.1. Lineage (NCBI taxonomy): Eukaryota > Metazoa > Arthropoda > Malacostraca > Decapoda > Penaeidae > Penaeus > Penaeus japonicus. The sequence continues at coordinate 23,717,070 of NW_028234441.1, forward strand.
AGGGCGTCCGTAGGAGCGAGAAGCACGTGGGTGTTGCGTTGGCGGACGGTGACGCAATACTCTTGCTTTGACGACAGCCGCGCGGTGACTGAGGGGGCGGATCTTCCCATTTGCTGTCATGTATCCCTGTTCCCACGCTCCGCCCCCCGCGCATGCGCGCCGAACCCCGCGCATCGCTTGCGAAAACTCCCCCCAAGTACTGTTATCACCGCGATCCACTGTGATCTCGTGAGCGATTGTCATACATTTAACTATACGATTAGGATCACCGTTGTAATGAGATCGAGCAGCGTCTCGCACGTCGGCGGAAACGCTTCGGAAGTGTCCGCTGCATTTTAGTCCACCTCGGAGACGTCCATCAGGCCCCGCCCCCTTTCTCGT
>NW_028234441.1:23739950-23742450 GCF_977035675.1 Penaeus japonicus
TCTCACTCTCACTCTCACTCTCTCTCTCACTCTCTCACTCTCTCACTTTTTCACTCTTTCACTCTTTCACTCTTTCATTCTTTCATTCTTTCACTCTTTCGCTCTTTCACTCTTTCACTCTTTCACTCTTTCACTCTTTTTCACTCTATCACTCTCTCATTCTCTCACTCTCTCACCTTCCTCCTCTACCTCCACCCCCCACCCCACCCCCCACCCCACCCCCCACCCCACCCCCCCAACACCCACACCCCCGTCCAACACCCACACACCCCGACAACCCGAGCTGGCGTGACAACGACACACAAACAGCGACTCGTGTGAATAGCATTAGTATTCAAACCCCAATAGAGTTAGCGTGGCCCGAGGTAACAGCATTAAGTGTAGAAGGACACACCCCCCCCCCCTATCTCCTCCTCCAAGAACCCCCCACTCCACCCCCATCCCCACCCCCTCTTCCAAGAACCTCACCCCACCCCCACCCCACCCCCTCCTCCAAGGTAAATTCATTACAATTCTTTGTGTGGCGTTCCTGGACTCGGAATGGGGGGGAGGGGGGATGAGAGAGAGGGAGAGGGGAAAGGAAGGGGGGAGAGCGAAGGGGAAGGAGGGAAGGAGGGAGGGAGAAGAAGGGAAGGGGGAGAAGGGAGAAGGAGGGGAAGATTGGAAACAAAAGAGGAAAAAGATGGACAGTAAAGAGAAGAAAAGAAGCGAAGAATAGTATGTATGAAATGATGATAATGATGACGCGAAAATGATAATGATAGTGATACGCTTAATATCAGTTGTGGTATCATATGTATTATATGTTGATGATGATATTCATAATAAATGTAAACATGATGATAGTGATAACTGTTATTATTTTTATGATGATTATTATTATCATTATTGTTATTATTATCATTATCATCATCATTATTGGCTTCATTATCATATTATTATCATCCTTATTATCATTATTTTCATCATAATTTTTATTACTATTATTATTATCACTATTATTACAATTACTATTACCATTATTATTAACTTTGATATTATTGTTATTAATATTACTATCATTATCATAATTACTATCATTATTATTTTTCTCATAATTATCATTTTTATTATCATTATCATTATCATCATTATTTGCAGTACTTTGATTATTGTTATTGTTATAACTGTTACTATAATTATCATTATTATTATCAACACCATTATTACTGTTATTTTTATCATTATCATCATATTTTTATCATAACTATTATTATTACTAGCATTATCATTATCATTATTGGAGTTGAAGAATTGTTAATTGTATTATAAATCGTATTAGGATTATGTTGATGATGATGATAACAGCAACATCAGCAACAGTGGCCATGAAAATAATGATAGATTAATGATAACGATAATAATGAAATGATAATAAAATGATGATAATGACAATGATAATGACGTTGATATTGATTATTATAATAATGACGATAATAATAAAGATAATAATAGTATTAATTACAATAACGATAACAATAATGATGATGATAATAGGAATTATAACACTTAGATGATGATAGTAATAATGATAATGATAATGATGAGAATAGTAGTATTGATGATAATAGTGACAATAATAGCAATAAAAGTGATAATATAAGGATAGTGATAATGATAATGATTAATAATACTGATAAAAGAAATAGTAATTACAAGGACGATGACAAATGATGATAAAATAAAGCTGACCAGAACAATGATAACAATGATAATGATAAGTATAAAAATTATTGTCATAAAATGATAATCACACTAAGAACAATAATGATTATAATGATAAAGACCAAAACAACAATAATAACAACAACAACAAAAATACCAACAGACAAAAAAAAAGTCTCCACTAACGACAACGATTGCAAACAAATCAGTTGCAACAATATCAATAAATATCAATGGCGCGCAATCCTTTTGCCGCGAAAAGAACAAAACAAATGGAAGGTAAAAATAGGCTATAAATACAGAAGGAGCGGAGGAAGGTAGGGGAGATAGAGAGAGGGGAGGGGAGGGGGGGAGAGAAAGAGGGGCGAGAGAAAGAGGGGAGACAGATAGATAAGAGAAAAGAGAGAGAGAAAGAGGGGGGGGGTATAGGAGAGAGAAAGAGGGGAGGGAGAGAGAGAAAGAGGGGAGGGAGATCGGAGAGACAGAAAGAGAGGAGGGAGACAGGGAAGAGAGAAAGAGGGGAGACAGAGAGAGAGAAAGAAAGAGGGAAAAAGAGAGAGAGAAAAAGGGGAAGAGAAAGAGAGAAAAGAGGGAAGAGAAAGAAAGAAAAGAAGGAAGAGAAAGAGAGAAAAGTGGGAAGAGAAAGAGAGAAAAGAGGGAAGAGGGAAGACAAAGAGAGAAAGAGAGGCAAGAGAGAGCGAAAAGGGTGGAGAAAGAGAGAGCGAAAGAGAAAGAAGAGGGGTTGAGGAAAGAAAGGGGGAGACAAAAAAAACCCACTCTCTTACCCACCGTTGGC
>NW_028234441.1:23749950-23757450 GCF_977035675.1 Penaeus japonicus
TTAATGATGAAAGGTAATGTCAGTGATAATGTTTATGAAAATGATATGTTTGTTTTATAATAATCATCATTATCATTAGAATCATTGTTGTTCTGCCAATGTCATTATATAAGTCATCACAGAAATAGAACAAACTGAACATCCGGTACCTGAAATTCGAAAATACGTAATTTGTTATCGATGGTACTGATTATGATATTCAATGTGTCAATATTATCATTTTTATCGCTATCATCATCATTATTATTATCATTATTATCATTATCATTATTATTATTATTATTATTATCATTATTATCATTATTATCATTATTATTATTATTATCATCATTATTATCATTATTATCATTATCATTATCATCATTATCATTATCATTATCATTATCATCATCATCATATCAGTGTCATCATCATAAATAAACCACTTATCGAAGTTAGACATTACCATTATCAATATCTTATTAGTATTAGTAGTACTATAATGATTTCCATATCATTTCATAATTTAGTGATGATATTATTCATATCATACTTATCAATATCAGGACTATCATTGCTATCTTGTTGTATTTATCATTATCATTATTTCTGTTTATTGTTAGTACGTGTGCCATTATTTTTATATCACTTTTATATTATATTTTTATTATATCATTACTGTTATTATCTTTATTATCATCATTGTCATTAACAGTATCGCTATCATTATTATTATCATTATCAGCGTTATTTTTTATTGTTATCATTATTATTATCGTGATTATTATCGTTGATTTTGTTTGATTTTAATTATCATTCTTATCATTAAAATTGTTATCATCATCTTTGTTACTATTCTTATTACTATTATTATTACTCGTGCCATCACCTTTTTATTATTTTCAGTATTATCATTATCCTTATGATTATTTTTATTATTGTCATTGTTATTATCATTATCTTAGCATTATCATTATTATTATTATTATTATTATTATCATTATCATTATTATTACTAGCATTACGAAATTCCACTGACATAAAAAAAAACGCTAATTGCCCTAAAAATCAAAACATCAATCCCAGCTAAGTAAACCAAGAACGGAATATAAACCAAAACACCAACGATAATTCCCAACCGCCACCAAATTTAAATTCAAATATCGAAACCCTAAACAAATAACGATACTTGAATCAATCTGTTGACACAAAGCACCGAACCCTTCATCTGTTCCCGCCAAAGATGCAGTCAGTCTCTCTCTCTCTCTCTCTTTCTCGACTTTTGAGAGACTTCCTGCTGATTATATTCGAGTCGATTCTAATTTGTTTTTTTCCTCACAACTGCCGCGTAACTTCATAGCCTTCCCATTGAGAAAACGTCGCTTATGAATATTAATTGTGTCGTTGACAATGGGGAAAGCGACGCCATCTTTGTTGACTTCTCGAATTCGAAGAGTTGTTTTGGTTGAGGATGGTTCGTTCGTTCGCCTTCTCTGCCTCTCCTTGTCTTGGTTCTTGGTTCTCTCTCTCTCTCTCTCTCTCTCTCTCTCTCTCTCTCTCTCTCTCTCTCTCTCTCTCTCTCTCTCTCTCTCTCTCTCCCTCTCTCTCTCTCTCTCTCTGTTTCTTTCGTTATCTTCTCTCTTCAGCTGACTTTTTTATGTGTTGTCTGTATTCTTCGGTAATTACTTTATTTTCTTTACTGTCTGTCTCTCTTGTTTCTTTTCTCGGTCTCCCGTTCTCATTCTTTCTCCTCGCTCTTGCTCTTGCTCTCTCCATCCGTCTCTCTCTTATCATTCACTCTCCTCCCCTTATCTTTTTATTTTCTCTTCCTTACTTTTTCTCTCTCTCGATCTATTTATCTATCTCTCATTTGCTCTTTCTCTCTTATCTTTCTTTCTTCCCCCCCCTCCCCCTTGCTCTCTTTCTCTCTCTCTCTCTCTCTCTCTCTCTCTCTCTCTCTCTCTCTCTCTCTCTCTCTCTCTCTCTCTCTCTCTCTCTCTCTCTCTCTCTCTCTCTCTACCTACCCTTCCCCTATCCTCACTCTCCTTCCCTCCACCTCCTTCCCTCCCTCTATCCCCACCAACCTCTTATTCCCTCCACCTCATTTTCTTCTTTTCATCCCTCCCTCCATCATCTTCCTCTCCGTGGCTCCCCTACCCCTTCTTCCCTCCCTCCCTCCCCCCATTCCCTTCCCTCCCTTACCTTCCCCCTTCCCCTCCCCCCCTCTCTCTCTCCCTCCTTCCCTCCCTCCCCCCTCCCTCCACCAATCCCTCCTACCCCCACCACCCCCTCCTACCTCCACCACCCCCTCCTTCCCCCACCACCCCCACCTACCCTACCGCAGATATGACATCGCGAAGCCCCAGGGTATCGCTACGCCTTTTGTTGGCGCCGTCGGGGGAGAGACAATGTTCCGGAGACGCCGCTTTGAAGCCCAGAGGCCAAGGGGCGCTGCGATGCTGACGTAGGGAGGGAGGGGGAGGGAGGGAGGGGGGAGGGAAAGGAGGGAAGGAAGGAAAGGGAGGGGGATGGGAAGGGAAAGGAGGGATGGAAGGAGGGAGGGAGGGGGAAGGGAAAGGAGGGATGGAGGGGGAAGGGAAAGAGGGAGGGAGGGGGAAGGGAGGAAGGCGGGAGGGTGGGCGAAAGGAAAGGAGGGAAGATGGAAGAGAAAGTAATAGTAAAATCGAAAGAGAGAAAGCGAGAAAGAAAAAAGTAAAGAGTGAGAGAGAGAAATATAAAGAAAGAGAGAGAGAGAGAGAGAAAGAGAGAGCAAAAGTAAGAGAGAGAGAGAGACAGAAAACGAAATGGACTGCGATTGAGCAGAAACAGGTGTCCCAAGAAGCAAAAGACTGGAAGAGGAAGAGATAAGAAAGAAAGGAATAGAACAAACGAAAGAGAATAAAGAAGAACAAGAAAGATAGAACGTGAAGAGAAGAGGTAGGGGTGGAGGGGGGGGGGTGAATCTGGTATGGAGACGAGTAGGGGGAAGGGTGTGGGGGGGAGGGGGACTTCCGCTGACTTCTCCTCCTCCTCACTTTGCGATATGGCTTGTCAACTTCTTCTTTTTTTTATTCAACCGTGATCTTGTATGATGTGAAGAGATGTGAAGAAGTTTATGGACACTTGCCAAAAAGTAAAGCCTTGGGGTTATGAACCTCGAGATAATGTTTTTTTTTTTTTAAAGGAAGAGAGAAAACATGGAAGGAATAGTTAAATAAATGAGGGAAGAAATAAAGAAATGTATTTATTCCATACGTCTTACCTGAATTAGACATAGACGAATATTTAAAATTGACGAGAGATTAATTACAGAATAAATATACCTTTAAACAACCACTTCATGAGACCCTAAAAAGGAAACAATTTAAAATGAACAAATAAACATATTAAATGTTTACCTATTATAAACATTGATAATTCGTTTTAAAGCCAAATAAATAAGAAATAGAAGAAAATGAGAAAGAAAATATATAATCAAGTAATAGTTATCGATAAAAACGAAGGAAGAGAAATAAATTTGATGATAAGACAGACGAAATTGTTAATGAATAAACGCAAATAAGATAACACAATCAATCAATAAATAAATCAGAAAAATACATTTAAAACACAAAACAAAACAAAACACAGCAAAACAAAACAAAACGAATATTCGCTGCAACTCCGTATCACTACCTGCTCATTTGACCTTTACCGACAAACGACAAGACACCTCAAAAGGAAACGCAGATAAGATGCCCCGCCAGAATAGCAAAGGGAGCGACAACAAGCTTCTTGAAGACATATAAAACTCAGCGTCTCTCCCAACTCTCGGCGAAAGCGAGAAACAAGTGACTATCGGGAATGTTGCTGGAGCCGCCATATTGGAGGGAAACGTGTGTAATGTTGTTGTTGTTGTTTTTTGTACGAATAATCTTTATATTAGTGTTTATTATAATCGTATTGTGATCATTATTATCATTATTATTATCACTGTTATTACTATATGAATTCCTTTTCCTCACAGAATCGAGATGTCAACAACCGGCATAAGAATTAGATATCAAGCTACCTCCCGGAGCCTTTAGTATTTAACACTTTTCTGGTGGTTATTGCAGTACCAAAAAGGTATGCTAGCATCTAATTGTAACATACTCAACCAATCTGTATTTTTTTCTATATTGTTCTCAAGGATACATTAAAAATGGGTTTAAGGAACACTTGGAATTTCGTACATCAACAAGTTGTAGTTTTCACTCTTATATGTTTCTTTCTGAGTAACTCGAGTAACTCGTCAACCATACGACTTATTCCTGTGTTCTTGTCGAGATTGACTACACCAGGACAAGGATACTCCAATCACTTTATGTGTTTGTATCTCCATACCCTGAAAGAGCTTGGTTTTGTCGTTTTCTAGTACTAATATTCTCTAATGCTCTACGGCCATACCACGTATCGGTAACTTGAAATCCATATTTCTTTCAGATTCGTGTAATATAGGTATTACTCTATCATGTGGCCAATTTTTGTAAACATTTTGGGCTAACGCTTTGCATTCTGACACTATGTGCTATTGTCTCGTCCCTTTCGCCGTATAATTTGCATATTCTCCTTGTCAATATCTGACTCCTCTCTTACGTAAGGACCGATCTTCAGTTTCTTTATATCCCTATTTCCCAACCAAGCAAATGACTTTTCATCTCTGCCTGTTACTGTATTTTGAAAGAATTTCCTTGTAGATTATTCTGGTTATAGTTTTCTTTCCTCCTTTTTTTTCTCCAGCCAATATTTCTTCTTTCTTAACTGCAATCAATGGCTGTTACCGACTCCGTGTGGTGTATTTCTGCAAATCTCCAACCTCCATTGAGATGCAATCTTCTATCTTGATCAGACCTCTAGTTGCATCTATTCTGCTAAAGTAAAGTCTATCCTTGTCCGACGTATCCAGTTCATTATCTTATCAATACTTTTCATTTCATCTTTTGCCCATTTAATTATTCCTACGCTATATCTAATTACTGAAACTGCTCTGCCATTTATTGCATCTGTTGCGTTTCTTCAGTTTAAGACTTTTAATATTCTTAACCTTTGGAAATATTCGCCTTATACTCTTTCCTTTCATCTCTGCATTCTTCATTTCATCTGCTTCCAAAACACCCCGGGTACATTTATCTTACATCTACATTTACTTCACACGTTGTTTCATCGTTAGTGAGACTTATTCCACAGCATTTCTTACATACTTACCCTTTGGCATTACCAGTACTCCACACTTAGCAATACCAAACCCTATCTTGATGCCTTTACTGAAAACCCTAACTGAAGTAGTTAAACTGACTCTTACTCTATCTTACCATACGGCTTAAGATCGTCCACGTACATCAAATGGTTTACAGATGTACATCCTTTCCCGAGGCTGTATCCTTGTTCCATTATCGCAAGTACCCGAGAGATGATAACAATAACAAAAAAAGATGACATATTGACTGGCAACCTGATACTATAGTTCACTTTCCCATGTTCTCATACTCTTTTCTAATGTTAGTAGTAAAACTGATAACGATAGGGATAATGATGATTGTAACAGTAACAATAATAATTAAAGATGTTAATGTCCATGACAATATTGATAACAATAATGACAATAACAATAATAGACATAATGATATTGATATTAACAGATACTTGTGTACTAATATGATTTTTTTTAAATAATGACAATGATAATATTGATTATGATAATAGCAATGATAACACTACTACCGTTAATTAAGAGTATTAATGGTAGTATTAATCGCAGGCATAATAGCACTGATGATGATAATGACAAAAAATAGTAATATTGACGATGTTGATAATAACAATAATGATAATACAAACAGCAATAGTATGTCTGGATCTTATGGTGTATTTAACATCCTTGCGTAAAGTATTGACAATGCCTTTGCTAACTTCTCTCCATCTCCCCCACTCCCCTCACAATAGCTTGTAAGTTTCGCACATGAAAAACAACAAATGAATGAAAAAAAAAAACGAAAAAAACACTTGCCAGCACGGTATAAGTATAAAAAAAAAAATTCAAATAACAATAATGTGAAAATCAGATTTTTTTCCGTTTTTTTTTTTTTTTTATTGTTTGTTTGTTTTTTTAACTGGATGATTTTTTACTCTTTCGCAATGTTGTCTTCTCATTTGTCAATTTTCATCTCTGAAAAGGAGTGTCTGAATTGAAGGAAGGATGATTATTCTGTATTCCGTTTGTGTGCCAATAACAATTAAGAATTTCTCTTGTATGAACAGCATACATGCAATCGGATAAAGATTGAAAACACAAGAACAAGATAGATTTTATAAAGCGATGGAAAATGTTACTTTTAATCTCTTTAATCTTTTAGTCTCCTTTTCCGTTTCTTTTTCTTCTTCCTCCTTTTCTTTACGTTTTCTATCAACTCATCTTTCTACTCTTCTTCCTTTTCTTCCTCCACTTCTTTCTCTTCGTTTTCCTCTTTCTCCTCTTCTTCATTTTCCTTTTTCTCTTTCTCCACCACTTCTTTCTCTTCTTTCTCCTATTCTTCCTCATTTAGCTTTTCCTCTTCCTCGTTCTCTTCTTCCTCCATTTTGTTCAATCCTTTCTCTCCTTTCTCATTTTCCTCCTCTTCTTGTAACCCTTCCTCTTCCTTTTCTTTCTCTTCTCTTTCATCTTCCTCTTTTCCTCATCTCCCACCTCTTCTTCCTCCACTTACTCATCCTCTTCATGCTCCTCTTTTTCTTCCACTTCTTCCTCCTATTATTTTTCTCTCCTAGTTGCTTCTACAAATTACTTTTTACAAGGGTAGAAACACAACAAAAAGTATTCCATGTGGATATAAATTTTCAAGCACATAACAAAAGTTGCACGATTAATAAGTAACAAAAACTATATTTTCACTCCTATCAGTCTTCTCTGTTGCGTCTAATGATGCCGGTTGCAATAGGCCACGTACAATAAAATCTCTTAACAAGACCAGAGCATTTATACAGTATTTTTCCATTTTTCTAGCAGGCATTGTGCAGTTTCAGGGATTTAAACTTTGTTTACCCTAAAAAACATTTTACGTTTTCTATGCTCAACTTAATATATCATAGAAAACGACAGTGTAGTTAGGCCTAACTAAGGTAAGTAGATCTTTTTTCCATTCTTCATATAGAAACCATTCACAAGTACTATGTATGAACATGTTGAGCAATATTCCACCCTATTTAGTTGTTCATTTCATCAGACACATTCGTTGCTTCCTGATGGCAATCAAAGATATATCAAATGGTGCGGAATTTGCTCCACCGCAATTATCCCTTCATACACGATCTGTGGCGATGTACAGTTTCCGGTATTCAAAAAGATAAAAGGTGTTATTATCCATTACACCAGATTTGGCATCAGAGAGTTACAGTTGCCAGAGAACAGATAAACAATTTAGAAGATCAAAATGATTAATATACATTGTGCAAAAGAGTTTCCATGAAAATTTTATTCAAAGTGAGATGTATTTCATTAACGATTTT
>NW_028234441.1:23769950-23774950 GCF_977035675.1 Penaeus japonicus
CATCACGACACGACTCAACAACACGATTAGCCGAGGGGAGCTCCAGCAGGCGGACTCCTCTTGGCTCTTCCTCCACCTGCAAGAACCCGTCCCTTTCCGACACTACGAATTTAGTCTCAATTGTATCTACGAACTGTTTGTCATCTCGAGTATCGGCGGACTGCTGTTCTTCTTGGTCCTCTGGTGGGTGGAAGATCCGCGCCATCAGCACTTGATGTCCGTGCGCGTGACCTACATCTTCTACGGCATCCTCTACTTCTTCACCTTCGCCCTTATCATAGGACGACCTTACGTCAGCGAATTACGCCGCTTTGCTCCAGATTTCTACCGTCTGTACGACCCTCCAGAACCCGTGCACTTCTCTGCCATGAGTCTTCCCGCCGCCAGCGCTGCCGAGCTCGTAAAACATCTCAACGAAGTCCGGTGTTCCGTTTACGTGCCTTTCCATCGAGTCTTGGATCACATGGTCAACACGATCGAACTTCCTGGTTACGTCATCAGTCCCAGTCTTGTCAAATACGTTGCTAGGACTTGAATACTGGAGAAAAGAAAACTAGGTTGGGTATTATTTATGTGTGCCAGTATAAATTTATATATGAAGTGCTCGAGTTTGTGTAATGATGGTGTTTTTTTGTTTTATTTTCTTACTTAGATAAATATTGTTACAGAATATCTAGTCGTGTTTTGTGTTACTCTTTGTATAGAGAAAGTAAAGTATTATATACTGTTGTTTGTTCCTATAATCAATCTCTCAATGATATCTTCATGATCATTGTTTATTAATATAATGATTAAGAATTATGTTTATTTTTTTCTTATTCTGTCTACCAAGATACTTATGGCTGTTACTTAAATCAGATTTGTATTTTTTTTCTTTTTATTCTTCTATCAATGTATATATATATGCGTGAGAATAAATATTTAGTATTTTTAAATAACTTTCTTTCAACCTTCGTTCACGCAAGACTAGCGAACATTTTACACCTATATCGACAATTCTGAAGAATCCTTTCGATTTCTGTATTTAAAATCATATGGATCTACGACCCCAATGAAACACTACATCGCTCTACGTCGAAATAAGCACACACCTGTGTATGTGTGATTGTAAACTTGAATATTGGTTACGTTACCTGTCAGTAATTATCCATTAGTATGTTTCTAACAATTAATTTACAGTTATGAAGGGTATTCAACTTGTTCAAATCTTGAAATCGTTTGTGATAAATTCTAAAGGACATTTTTACCAACAATAGATATTTCAAATTTCAATTGTTTTTTTTTATCATGCTATATTTAACTTAGCTCGTTTTGATGATCCTTAACCTCATATTTATTTAGTGGAATGATTGAAACAGTGCAGCAATTTATTAACTGTATTGCAATCTTAGTACATATGATTAAAACAGATATTTCCTGTCCATTTGCGGTTTGCAATACATCCTGGAAAGTACATGGAGTACACAAAGTCTCTCTCTCTCTCTCTCTCTCTCTCTCTCTCTCTCTCTCTCTCTCTCTCTCTGATTCTCTCTCTCTCTTTCTCTGTCTCTCTCTACCGTTCTCTCTCTCTCTGATATTCTCTCTCTCTCTCTCTCTCTCTCTCCTCTCTCGACTCTTTCTCTCTCTGAATTCTCTCATTTCACTTTTCTTTTCTCTCATCTCGCACTCAGTAGTTTCGTCTCTCTCTCTCATCTCGTCTCTCATTTCTGCACAATCTCTCTCTCCTTCGAGTTCGCTCATCCTCTCTCTCTTCTCTCTCTCTCTCTCTCTCTCTCTCTCTCCTCTCTCAACCTTCTCTCTCTCTCTCTCTCTCTCTCTCTCTCTCTCTCTCTCTCTCTCTCTCTCTCTCTCTCTCTCTCTGATTCTCTCTCTCTCACTCTCACTCACTCTCTTATTACCCCACACTCCTACGGTGTCAATCGCACTCACAAAGTATGATTAACCGCTCTTGGTAGCAAGTCACGCGTAGTGTAGTACCATACCAGCTGGCGCTACGAAAGGTTATACACTTGCCGACAACTTGCCAACTTGGTTGAACGCGAATATTGGAAGATTAACCCTATGGAAGGGTTAATGGACGAAGCGGTTGTATAATCCTTCCATTGGGTTAGATTCAATACCTTCTACAGTCGTTTGCCACCAGGACAACGAAAGCGAGGTAGTTAGGGATGTAGTGGTTGTAAGAGTAGTTGTTGTCTTGTGGTAGGAGTTGTAGTAGTTGTAGTAGTTTCTAGAGTGGTTTTAGTAATGGTTGTAGTAGTTCTGATAGTAGATGTTGTAGTGATATTATAAGTTGTAGAAGTAGTAGTAGTTGTTTTGGTAATAGTCGTAGTAGTTGTAGTAATAGTCGTAGTAGTAGGTGTAACTGTATTAGTAGTCGTAGTATCTCTAGTAGTTGTTGTAGTGGTTGTGGTTGCAGTCGAAGAAATAGCAACAGGAGTAGCAGTGACACTCTATGACTCCTTGGACTGTGCTCGAGTATGTTCTAAGAACTTCCGGATTGTAGTCCCAGAGGAGTCGTTGAGATCGAGATAAGAAGTTTCTGCAAACAAAGAAAGATGATGGAGAGATTATGTAATAATGGGTGATCAGATATTCAGAAAATTGTCTGAGGGTTTGTTTGATTTACTTGTAATTAGATACGATTTTTTAATCTGAACATTTCTGTCAGTTATCTGTGTAAAAAGCATGCATTGCAGTTATTGAGAATTTTTTAATTATCATCATTGTTTTTACTATTATCATTATTATTATATTATGTTATCATTATTATTATTTAATCTTTTATCATTGCTAACGGTGATCCATATATGAAGATTTAGCTAAATAAACTGCAACCCTGTTTAAAAGATTCACTAGATATACAATATAAATATTTGGTTTTCTGAGTGAAAAAAGACGTTGGTTAGAGAAATGTATTATAGGTAAGTAATTTAAGAATGAGCAGGCATATGAAGAGCTTAATGCAAAAAAAAGTAATCGAACGTTTAATACTGATTTAACCTAATTAACATATTTATTTTTTCTACGATTTTATTTACCGGTGTTAAGTATGGTCTCTAATACTCATGTAACTCAAATTATCAGCATATGTAAAAATGTTATCAGTTTATTCTGGTAATATATTTTTTGTTTTTTCTGGTGTCACCATTACTAGTTGCCAGGTGGTTGCTTTATACAAAATCTTCATACATATTCAAAAATTGATACTGTAATGCAGTTATGATAATAATGGTGACAATTAGTATAATCATCTTCAGCAGGTTTTATTATTATTATTAATATCACTATTGGTATTATTATCATTACTTGCATCTAGTATCATTATTGTCATTATTCCTTTTATCTATCACTTTATCATTATTGTCAATACTATTGCCATCATCATCATAAGTATTACTATTGTGATATATAAAATACTATTATCTTCACCTCGCCTCCTTTGGTTATTCTTTGCATCTGGCCTTCCGGAGATGACTCGTAAGTAGTCGACATTATCGCTCGATCCTGCCGGAATAGTATTTGATGATCCTAGTGTATCTTCTCGGTCCTTGTCTTTATCCGGACTGTTTCCTCCTCCGTTGCTTGAGTCCTTGTCTTTACCAGAGCTGCTTGGATTCCCGTTTTCTGTAATTGTTGTGAAGGTTATTATAGAAAACGTGAGGGTATGTTGATTTTATGGTAGACTTTAGAAAGGAGTTGAGGAATTCTTTGGTCATCATTTCCTTTCAATTAGGTAAATATATTGAAGATATATATACTATTCTTTACATTTGCATATTTTATATCACAACTTGATTATAACTAATCCTTCATTCCCGTTAACAATAATAATTCACAACCAACCTCCATGTTGACGCTCAGGTCCGGCAGACTGTAAATTTATCAAATATTAGAATAATAAGACCAATATTGTACACTGCAAAATAATCATCATTATTGCCATTATCTCAGCTGTACATCACATATACATACCATAGGTTAAAGCCCAAGAGACCAATTATTGGATCTTGTTCCAAATATGATACTCACCTTCCAAAGCACTATAATTGCGCCATGTGCATTCACATCACTCAGTAAGTAACACGTGCCCAATATGGCGGACTGTGTAAGAAAATGAACGTCACTCAAAAATCACTCAAGTAATTTTTATCCCGAGAGTAAGAGAAAGTAAGGGAATAAAACTCAATAGGTCACTCTCATATCTACCAAAAAAATAGTTGATATATGTAAAAATATCGTATTTTCACTAGTTTTGTAGTAGTGTAGTATTAGCCTTACATTTTGTCATCTATGAATTTGTGGTTTTAAAATTACGATCGTAGGTCTTGAAGGTTCGGAGGAAACATCACATTATTTGATCAATGTCCCTAATTTATAATTACAGAATAATCTTTTGTTTACGTACTGTATATAAAGGTACACACTTCCTTCATATTTAGCTTTATTATCCAATTCATTTACAAAATTATTAATTCACGAAATTTAGCTCTCAGTTCTCCAGTCAAACCTCCACAATAATAAACTTTTCCATTCTCATAAAAGATAATGGAGATTTGAAAATGCACCCTGAGTTTGTTATTATCCTTATTTTCATGGACAGCCCGGTGTCTCCTTCTCTTGAGGATTGTATTGTGAGCTGGTACACCACGAAGGAAAAATGCTGTACCAGTGATAGATGCAGTTACAGTTTTCTGCATTTACTTTTTACATGGACTCGAAAGGGAACTCCAAATTGTTGCCATATTTTATTCTTTTCTTTCTTTTTCTTTTTACTTTTGGAGTCTTTTGCTGTGAGACCCGGTCATGGAGGTATTCAGCCATGAACTGAAATTCATGAAAGGTCTGACAGCCTTCACATAAAAAGAATGGCTGATTTCGGTACATGACTAAACAATGATATAGATTTTACTAATAAAGTGTTTGCTTCTAATACATTTGTAAGATGCATTGAAAAAATAGATACTCGATTTGATATTATTTTTCTCCTAATTTGTTAA
>NW_028234441.1:23782450-23787736 GCF_977035675.1 Penaeus japonicus
CACACAAACAAACACACACATAACAGACGCAAACAAACTGACGACAACCACATATAACAAACAACAAATATCCCTAAATACAACAAACAGACACATTGATCAAAGCAAAAAGGAAAAAAAAAATATTAAACCATTCAGTCAAATCTACCCAAGTGCATGATGACTTCAGTGCTTTTAGACGAATTACATTTACTTACAAGAAGGAAGGAACGTGCTTGAAGAAAGTGGTCTCAAGGGAGACATTCCTTGCATAGGTCTCGTATATAATAACAAGGACAACGTACATCTCTTCGAACAAATGTAGAAAGAGTTATGATTGAGAGTGAATGGGGTTCACATGAGGTGTAATTGATCCGTTTCGATTAAATCTTCATCAGATTTATAAATCCCTTTTCGGTAGGGAAATATTTTTACAAAAAAAAAATGGTTTGCTAAAGGTGAGGCATCATTTTTTTTAACCTTTGTCTCACCTTTCTATAGTTTTTTTTTCATCGCCCATTAAGAGAAAAGATAAATTTGTCTATACTGAAGAAAGATGTGACTTTGATTTCTTTTTTATATTTGGGAAATATTTTCTCAAATTTGTGATATATATCGAAGCCAGACTAGATAGAATAGACATAAGAAAATCGTTGTACCTGGAAACTAGTCACGTGCTGTTTTTTGATAAGATGGCTGACTATCTTATTCGTTTTTGTATTCCTTCAGTGATTGTTTAAGGTCTTTTTTAAAGATTTAGCTACTTTCCATCTGTAGATAAATGTTTTTTTTATACTGAATTATATTTTTTTATAATTAAAGATTCAATGATACTTGATTTCAAATATATGTTCAATCTCAAAGTCTATGATAGTAATCAATTTGTTTTCCTGCTGAATATTCTAATCTATATCAATCTTTCCATATAAAAAAAAAAATATTCTGAAACTCAGGTAAGCATTATAGGACAGGAAACAGCCGCACATCCAAGAATATATATAAACAGATACTACAGAAGTCGGGCAAGTAACCTGAGGGGATAAAGGACACAAAGAAAGATCCTTCCTTCAAAACCATCCTATTTGTAGACCCCCCCCCCCAATTCCGATTTTATAGGCAGATGCATCTCCCTATAGAAAATCTGCAGACGTTCCCAAGAGCAATGGAAGCGACAAATCAAATGGCCAGAGGATAAAAAAAAAAAATAAATAAAATAAAATAGATAAAAAGGCGACATTCAAGACCATCCCGGTACAGAGCCACCCCGAATGTAATTTTGTAGGAAGATGCATCTCCTTAACTTTTTTTTCATTTAAGATATTTTCGATCACCACTCAATACTTTTTCATTAGAATTTCCGATAACAGTGATGACCCAAGGAACTCTTGAAAAAAAAAAAGTATTTATATACACCATCTCCACACTTACAGAGCAGCTGTGGTTTGAATCTCTCTGTCGGCATGTTTAGGGTTCGCCGTCTGCACCTCACTGTGTCCCCTGGAGGGTGGGGTTGTCTGAACCTCAAGGGTGGTCATAGGCATACTTTGAGTCTCTGGTTGACTGCCGTGTGAAGGTCGCTCCGTTGTCTCGACTGGTGGCAGGTTGACAACAGCGCCAGGTGTGTGTTCCGTTTTGGGGGAACGACTGGTGTTGGAGTGCATGGAAGGTATATATGTTTTGTGTTAGATTTTTTTTGTTTTTTTATATATCCCTTTCTTTCTTCAGAGTAAATGAGAGTACAAGAGGTTTAGATTCAGTAGATGGTTAGTTAAATGTTCCACGTTGTCCAGTAAGGAAAGATAAATTGCGTTAAAAAAAGATAGCCTCGAGTATGTCAAGAAATACGAGGTTTCAATCGTCATCGGGTTTTTTTCTAGATTCTTTACTATAAGAATGTTAATCTAATCATTTCTAGAAATCAAAGGAGCGTGCAAGTAAGCAGGAATGCATAAGCATGTAAGCATCAGACGAACCAGATACAGAAGCACAAAGAATATGCTGTCATAAGAAAATCAGTTTATATGTGTATATGTATGTATGCATACACACACATACACACACACATATATGTATGTATGTATGTATGTATGTATGTATGTATGTATGTATGTATATATGTATATTTGTATAATTTATATACGTATATATGTATGTGTACTTGTTTGTATATTTATATTCATATGTATACGTATATGTATGAATATGTATATGTACACAGCATTCATTACATACACTGGCTTCATTTTATTACCAAGTTTATGTTTATTTCTTTTGCAGCTACTTCTTGCTTTAGTTGATTTGGTCGGTCTGTTCCATTACAAGTTTAATTCCCAACAGTATTATATTAATCATGTTAACGTAAATACGGGTCACTGTATAGATATAGGAATGCAAGAAGTCGTTACAGTGGCTCTGCAAGGTCGTAGTTGTGTAGTAATTGGAGGAAAATATGGAAGCAAAAACAAAAATAATTGTTGCAGGATTGATAGTTGTGATGTAATAGTCTTCGAATGTGTTTTAATTAATTGCAAGTTTCTTATTTGTGTCATAGTTTTGGTAGAGATGCAATACAGGTCAAAGAAGTAGCAAATGCAAATAAAAGGTGCAGTTTGTTAGTAGCCAAGTTGCAGAGAACAAATTGCAGAAAATCATCACGAATTATAGTGACTTTAGTGATGAGAGATCCAAGTCCAGAAAAGAAATTGGAATAATAAATATTAATGATATTCTTCAAGTCTTTTTTTTCTTGAAGGGTTAGAGAAATTGTCGTCTAAGGATTTAACTCATGCTTATCATTTTATTGATCTATGTCATAAACGATGCAAACTAGTACAGCTAAAGAGGTCATTCACATTTCTCTATTGTCATGCAGGTAAGGCATTAGCATATTCATCAAGCAAATCATGCAGGTAGCAACACGGATGCAAATCAACATTGTTCACATCTGTTCTTATCATTCATCCACTGACATTATAAACTTCTGTAACAAATATCATCCACATAACGGGGAAAAAAATAAAATTCCAAAAAGTATGGTTTCACAAAAATCATGGGTAAATTAATAGTCAAAAATGCTTTTCAAATGCATATATCAAAAATTGAAATGCATAAAAATGGGAAAAAAAAGGATTGATAAAGACTGTGTCAAGAACAAGGACAAAAACTGGAAAATTTGATAAAAAATATATGTAAAATTATATACATATTATATGTAAATATACACATGTATATACATGTATATACACCAAAATTTTGCATTTCAAACCACACGAATGCAGCAAATCTTCGCTCAACCATTTTCCAAAGAGCAAAACCAGCTCGCGCTCACACCAACCCCAGAAAAAAAAGCTTTTAGTAATTTCACGTGTCGAAGAAAGCTTAGCCGCTGTGAAAGCATATTAAGCGGGTATTACACAATGTTCAAAAGATACTTTGAAATTTCAGAATCACATATAGTGTCTATACTTAACTGAGCCTTTTCTTAGATATAAATTCTCAAGACGGAAAAAAATAATGGCTTTATTTGTCCTTATTGAATAAAGCTTTTGGAATCGTATTCCTGATATCAATAATTTCTAAAAGCGTATGAATATTGGATACTTATGCGATAACCAATTGGCGTAATTTTGTTATTTAGCGATAAAGGTGATGATCGTAGAAGGTAAAACTAATTTGCATATTGAGTGATACCCGTTATATTCTGAAAGCTGTGGTTCTTGTTTTAATTTACAAAGGAAGCCCATTAACCTGAAAGCTAAAACCTGTGATTTGATGTTAATATATTATCATGTAAGCATTTTTTTTAAGATATAGCAAAGAAAAATAATAATGATAATAGTAATAATTTCAGGAATAGTGGTGATAAAAGACATATTTAAACGATAAGTAAATTTAAATTAAAAAAACGGGGGAAAAAAAAAAAAAAAAAAAGGGTAATGAAAAAAAGAAAATTTTTAAAATTTTAAAAAAAATAATAATAATAATAATTATTTTAAAATTAAAAAATTTATTTTTTTAATTATAACGAAAATGATCCCAAACAGTAATAACAATTACAATAATAATATCCATAACAAGAGAGAAAAAAAAAGGCAAGAAAGACGACCATCCGGCCTACCGATTAAAGCCCTTCTGAGGAACGTGGACAGCCGGGGTCAAAGGCTTAGGTCGTTTCCGGTCATCGGAGGTCCTTGCCATTTTGACAGGTGTCGTGGGTCTAATTGGAAGAACAAGCGGAAAGGGGCAAAGGGTTCTAGCGGGCGTACACCCTGTTCCTTGGGTTGTAAAAAAAAAGCGTTCCATTGAGAATTTTGGAAAGGTCTTGTGGGGGAATTTTGTGAATGGGTTTGGTGCCCCCGACTGTTTTTTTTTTGTTTTTTGACGTTGGGGGGTTTTTGGATTTTACAGTTTGCGGCATAATTTTGAAGTATGAGGGTGGTTGGAAAAAAATTATGTTTTCAAAAAATGTGGGGATGTTGTGGTATGTTATCAATGTCATGCAAGGAAATGTACTGATACTGTTTAATGGATCAAGGAAAAATTTCTTTTTCTTAATTTATAAATTTTTTTCAGACACCCAAAAAAGTTGCGATTTGGGTTGGCGATTTTAAAATTTACAGCCAAAAGATGTGTAATTTATGTTTTGGAATAGGGAATGCTTCACTTTTTTTTCAAAATTATGGCAGGTACAGGGAAGCTGACGACCCTACCATGGTTTAAATGTAGCCTTTTGATTATTCATACATGGTTTATGCCCTAAATAGAATACCAGTAAAACCCTTATGTTTCAAATGAATGTTAGTATGTAGATGCGTGGAGGGCAATTATTTCTAATCATGATAGTGCATTATTAGTGTCAGTATATTTCCTTCCATAAACTGAGCTGTAAGTTAGGAACTGTTAAAATGAGCAAAGTACCAGAAAGACTTAAAGGTAAACAATACCTGAAATTTAAAAGACTCACTGGGAACGTCCTTAAGGTTCATTTAATGAAGAAAGATCTACTTTTGTTTAATTTCTTTTCCTTGAGACACCTAGGGAATTACCTAACTGTTTTTTTTTATTAGGAACACTGAAGTATATAAGTACAGGTGTCATAGATAATCTTTGACAGATATAGAAATGCAAAAAAAAAAATAATAATAATAACAAATAATGATAATAATTTAAAAAACCCCACCAATTTTGTCCCCATGAATTTTAATCAAGGGGTTTGCCCCTCCCTTTCCTAATAAACAATTCCCAAACATTGCAAAAACTTTATTCTTTTGGGTTTGACAAAATTTTCCAAAAATACTTGAATCTACC
>NW_028234441.1:23787836-23792836 GCF_977035675.1 Penaeus japonicus
TTTCCCTCCCTCTCCCTCTTATATGTTTAGCTAGCTATTATCTATGCTGATAGGTTGTTTTCTTTGGCTATATCTCTGTTGTTTTGTTCTATATATTTATAACATTTATTTTTTTGGTGTTTCATGTTGATATAATCTTACTTTTATGAACTACATACTAAAGAGAAAGATAATTCAGCCAAAGGGAAAAAACACTGCAAACGTTACTCTGAACATGAAGAAGGATATAAATAAATTGATCACTAAACAAATAAACAAAGTACATAAAGACTTATTATTAAGCTTTCACTGACCTGTATTATCGAAAATAGATGATGTGGTGGCTATGTACTTATTCTGAGCCGCTCTGAACCTAGCGTTGTTTACCCAGCCGTCGTCATACTGCAACACGTAAACAACAACCGCACCTCAGACGCAATCAGAATTATCTGCACTTAGAACTATCAACTAACGCATGCAGAGGAAAGGGAAAAGTCTCGGAATTCTGCAGAAAGGTCAACGCATGAAGGAGTATCTACCATCTGTCTCGTAGGGGAATAAATTATATATGAAGATATATAAATGGGGGGGGGGGGGGGGGGGGGGGGGGGGGGGGGGGTTAATATTATAATATATTATAATATTATATTGTAGGAAAAGGGTTACTGTGTTCAGTAAAGTTATATCTACCATTATTAACGGTTAAGAGTATCTACTTCAACACATGCAAACGGGAAAGATATTCGGTCCACTTAAAATAGGAATCTGATATATAAGCATCAACTGGGACACCGATAGAGACAGGGATATTTTACAAAATATTACCGCAGAGGAGAGTATCTAAAGAACGTGCAAATAGACTAATCCGTAGTAGCGAATTTCAAACCGTCTACTGAACCGCATGCTTTGAGAAAAGAAATACAAAAAAAAAGGATATCGTAGTCAAAGGTATATTTTGGATAGTTGAAAACGAAGATAATAACGCAGAGAAATATATCTGCTGTTACACATGCTGAGAGTAGGGAGAATTAAACTTTAAAGAGAAAAAAATATCGCAAGCATTCGGACTATGTTAAAGAGAGTAACGCACCTAAAATCTTCAAGAGAAAAAAAAAATGCGTAAAGCATTATGGAAAATATCTATTTAGCAAATATCAGCAATGCTATTTTCAAAAACCCTCAAGAGCAAAAGGTGTGAAGCATTTAGAGAAGAGGAATACTCTAGCAAGTTCATGATAACGCAGAAACTGTTAGGGAAAGAGACGAAAAGAAATATTTAGGGGGAAGCAAGTAGTGATAACGCACTTAAAAGTTTAGGCTAAGCTACGTAAAAGCAGCCAAAGAAGTAGTCATTTAGCAAGAAATTGCAAACGTACTTAGAACTGAATAAGACGCAGAAGCATTTTGAGGAAGGGCAGTCATCTGATAAGAAAGGAAAACGCACTTAGAACTCTCAAGGAAAGGCGTGAAGCACCTGAAGGGAGTGATGCAAAGCTTACCATATCCCGATTGAGGTTACCGTCGCTAAGGGTAGAACGCAACCCAGCGGTACTCGGCCGGGCGATACTGTAAGAAAAAGAAACCGACGTAATGAAAAGCGAACGATAATCTATGAATCAATGTTAGGCAAACGGCCGCTTGAACAAAACTAACGAGCAGGCAATCTAATGGTAATCACGAGATCCGTCTGTTAATCAAGGGACGAGAAGCTTAGAACTTCTATATACACTTGAGGTTTGTTGTCTCAATCGACCGCCTTCTTGCATGTTTATCGACACACAACGTCGAATAAAAATAACAACATAACGACTTATGGAAAAAAACAGAAGACTTACGCAAACTCATCCGTCTGGAAAAATAACATAGAGCACTTCAAGGAACGTTTCATTAATATTAGATTTTGTTCATGTCAGTTTCAATACTCATTTAACTAAGAGGGTAAAAATCGAACATGCTCTTTCTTGCTATGCTCAAGTAATAATAGTTAATGGAATCGGTCAAATAAGCGGCTTCGTTCTTTTAAGTTGAAAGTAAGCACGTGTAAAAGTGGTCGTGTGTATAGACCACACGCATTTTACTATTCATACATATTTTTATGAATACATGCTGCATATATAGGCATGTATAATTTTAAGATATGCGTTTACTTGAATGTTAACGTAAGTACATACGTATGTGTACGATAAACATACATACATACTATCATCCATTTAATAATTACTTCCATACATACAATATCTATACATGCAAACATCCCTCCTCACGCAAAATATACACATCCTTACATATGGCAAACAGACATACATACATACAAGCACATATAAAAACAGACATACATACACCCGTCCACAATATACAAACAAACAAAAAGAATCCAAATAAACAACCAGTGTATATCTTCTCTCCTTCTTTTTTCAATGCTTATTCTCTTTCAAATATTCAACACTACTAAGAACACTCGCGGTATCATATTCATAAATCCAAAAACTTTTCCCGAGAAAAAAAAAAAAACATAATCGAACATAAACACCCAATGGCATTCCAAGACGACCAATCACGAACCAGCACGTGTTGTCGTGGCGGTTACTTTCTGGTGTCAATATTCTCGCTGGCGTGTTGCACCCTAAGTGGAGCATTGATTCTTCTGTTATGTTTTTGGAAACGCTTATTACGTATTTTTAGGTTCTCGCTTTCTCGCTCTCTCTGCCTCTTTCTCTCTCTTTCTTTCTTTTTTCTCTTTCTATCTTTCTCTTTCTTTCTATCTTTCTCTTTCTTTCTTTCTATCTTTCTATCTTTATTTCTTTCTCTTTCTCTCTATCTTTTTCCTTCTCTCTTTCTTTCTATCTTTCTCTTTCTTTCTTTCTTTCTTTCTATCTTTCTCTTTCATTCTTTCTTTTTTTTTCTTTCTTTTTTTCTTTCTTCCTTTCTCTTTCTTCCTTCCTC
Organism: Penaeus japonicus; assembly: GCF_977035675.1. Taxonomy (NCBI): domain Eukaryota; kingdom Metazoa; phylum Arthropoda; class Malacostraca; order Decapoda; family Penaeidae; genus Penaeus; species Penaeus japonicus. The sequence goes on from NW_028234441.1 coordinate 23,790,759, forward strand.
TCTTTCTGTTTTTTTTCTTTATTTCTCTTTCTTCCTATCTCTTTCTTTTTTTTGTTTCTGTCTTTCTCTTTCTTTCTTTCTCTTTCCATTTTTTTCTTTCTTTGTTTTTCTCTTTCTTTCTCTTTCTCTTTCTTTCTTTTTCATTCTTTCTCTTTTTCTTTCTTTCTTTCACCTTTTTTCTTTCTTTCACCTTCTTTCTTTCCTTTTCTCTTTCTCTTTCTCATCCTTTCACTTTCTCTTTCTCCCTATCTCTATTCCTTTCTCCCTCTCTCTATTCCTTTCTCCCTCTCTCTATTCCTTTCCCCCTCTCTCTATTCCTTTCTCCCTCTCTCTATTCCTTTCCCCCCATCTCCTTTCCTTCTTCTCCCCATCTCTATTCCTTCTTCTCCCCATCTCTATTCCTTCTTCTCCCCATCTCTATTCCTTCTTCCCCCTATCTCTATTCCTTCTTCTCCCCATCTCTATTCCTTCTTCCCCCTATCTCTATTTTCCCTTTCTCCCTCTCTCTATTCCTTTTTCCCCCTCTCTCAATTCCTTTCTCCCTCTCTCTATTCCTTTCTCCCTCTCATCTAAACCTTTCTCCTCGCTCGTCTATTCCTTTCTCCGCTCTCTCTATTCCTTTACTCCCCTCTTCTCTAATCCTTTTCTCTCCCATCCTGCTCTCTATTCCTTTCTCCCTCTCTCTATTCCTTTCTCCCTCTCTCTATTCCTTTCTCCCTCTCTCTATTCCTTTCTCCTCCTCTCTCTATTCCTTTCTCCTCCTCTCTATTCCTTTCTCCCTCTCATCTAATTCTTTCTCCTCTATTATTCTTTCTCCCTCTCTCTATTCCTTTCTCCCTCTCCCTATTCCTTTCCCCCTCTCTCTATTCCTTTCCCCCTCTCTCTATTCCTTTCTCCCTCTCTCTATTCCTTTCTCCCTCTCTCTATTCCTTTCTCCCTCTCTCTATTCCTTTCTCCCTCTCTCTATTCCTTTCTCCCTCTCTCTATTCCTTTCTCCCTCTCTCTATTCCTTTCTCCCTCTCTCTATTCCTTTCTCCCTCTCTCTATTCCTTCCCCCTCTCTCTATTCCTTTTCCCCTCTACCCCTCTCCATTTCTCCCTTTCCCCTCCCCATTTCTCCCTTTCCCCTCTCCATCTCTCCCTTCCCTCTCTCCCGTACACCTCTCCCTATCTCCCTTTCTCCCTCTCTACCTTTTCCTATCTCACTTTCTCCCTCTCTACCTTTCCCTATCTCCCTTTCTCCCTCTCCACCTTTCCCTATCTCCCTCTCTACCTTCTCCTCCTCTCCCTTTCTCCCTCTCCTCTCCTTTTCTCCCTCTCTTCCTCTCCCCCCTTTCCTTTTCTCCCTCTCCCCCTTTCCCTTTCTCCCTCTCCCTTTTCCTTTCCCTTTCTCTCTCTCTCTCTCTTCCCCCTCTCCCTATCTCCCTTTCTCCCTCTCTCTCCCTCTCCTCTTCCTTCCTCCCTTCCCTCTCTCCCTTACACCTCTCCCTATCTCCCTCTCCCCCTTCCCCCTCTCCCTATCCCCCTCTCCTTTTCTCCCTCTCTACCCTCCCCCTTTCTCCCTCTCCCCCCTCTCCCTATCATCCTTTCTCCCTCTTCCCCTCTCCCTTTTTTGGGGAGGGGAGAGGGGTATTCCATTCTTTTTTTCTATTTTTCTACAGCCTTTTTTACATTCAATGAAATATTTGTAACGACTGTTTTAGTTATCGAATTATATATACAGAGAAGAATAAGCCAAGTCGACTTAAAATTCGAAGGTCGCATTAGCATGTGAGTGTTTTATTGCATGTTCCTTTTGTGAGTGTGTGTGTGTGTGTGTGTGTGTGTGTGTGTGTGTGTGTGTGTGTGTGTGTGTGTGTGTGTGTGTGTGTGTGTGTGTGTGTGTGTGTTGTGTGTGTGTGTGTGTGTGTGTGTGTGTGTGTGTGTGTGTGTGTGTGTGTGTGTGTGTGTGTGTGTGTGTGTGACATTTAAACGTATGAACGTCTTAATAACCCTTAAGATGCATTGGGGGTTGCTAATCACTAAATCACACACCTCGGTTAACTTACGGAAAGGGAAACGGGAATCACAGTGGCTAAC
>NW_028234441.1:23800336-23805336 GCF_977035675.1 Penaeus japonicus
TTTAAATATGTGTAGACTCAAGATGTAGACATCTTTTCCATACAAGCATATAGGTTAACAAAGAATACAGAGTCCATAAAATATCCGATACACAGCTGGGTTAATGGTGACCACGCTTCACCAGGGAGACGAAGCGGCAACAAGCAAAACCCGCACGACCACTTACACGCCCGCACTATCACTGTGGCTCGCTCGCCCGCCCGCCCGCTCGCTCGCTCGCTCGCTCTCTCTCGCCCGACCCCGATCTCGCTTTCGTCATAAGTCACGTGGGTCGTTGGTGTGTATGTGTGTGCTTTGGACTTCCGGTAAATGTTGATTCTTCTTCGGGAGAAAAAATATATATGTCTGGCACTCCGTAATGGTCGAATATTGTGTGTCATTGTCACTACACGTCAGGCCATGTTTTTATTTTCTTTTTCTTCTCTTTTTTTTATTTGGGTAATTGAGGTCAAGCCAAATAGGATTTTGTCCACTGCATTGCAAGCATTCTTCGGGGTCAAGGCGCTATAGCAACCGCGAAAATATGAAAATCAGGAACATGAATAATTCCAAAAAATGATTGACACCGAAACGGAAACAAAGAACATCGCAAAATGATATGCCTCCGCAGCATGATTCATCGGCGTTCGCATAAGTCAACGGATTCGCGCGTTCAAACGACCTTCGACCGCCATTTTACCCCAACAACACAGACCTCCTTCCACCGAGAAAAGACGAGACAAAGACCTGCACAAACGCACAAGAAAATATCCTAAACCTGGAGAAAAAGACCTTCACACACAACACAACACAAGAATAAAACAAAAACAAAAAAACTTACCGTTGTCTATAACCTATCGTGCTATACATTACCAGAAATGGAACCCCAGTCCGCACGTATACACTAAGGTTAGGACACAGCAACAATAAGTGTGATCTGTAATCTAGGGTGTATAACGGGAAGCTGCAAAGGTTGTTATACACTATTCATGAGACCTGACATTTCTCAGGTGGAAAGGGGGGGGGGAAGCAGGAACCAATAGGGTTAGGTTAGGGTGTACGGCGGTAATTCAAATTTTCTAAAGACCGTTAAATTGTTTGGAAGTTTTCCGTTGGAGAAAACTCTAAATTTGTTATATTTCTGTTTCTAAACTAATGATATATATCTAGTTTTTATGTGAAATGTAATTATAGGATGATAAGAGAGAAAAAACTGGTGATACTTTCGTCTTAAAATATCACATCGATTTTCTGCACATCCAGCGGTGATAACCATGATGATGATGATAATATTAATAACTATAATTGTAATAAACATACAATAATAAAACAATGATGCAGTGATAACGGCATTGGGAATAATGATGATGATAATTTTAATAATGATGATGAGGATAGTAATATCAGTGATAACGATAGTAACAGAAAGGAGGAGGAGGAGGGAAAAAATAAGGAAGAGGAGGAAGAAAATAAGGAGAAGGAGGAGGAGGAGGAAGAAAATAAGGAGGAGGAGGAGGAGGGAAGAAGGAGAAGGAGGAGGAGGGAAGGAGAAGGAGGAGGAGGGAAGGAGGAGGAGGAGGAGGGAAGGAGGAGGAGGAGGAGGAGGAGGAGGAGGAGGGAGGAGGAGGGAGGAGGAGGAGGAGGAGGAGGAGAAGAAGAAGAAGAAGAAGAAGAAGAAGAAGAAGAAGAAGAAGAAGAAGAAGAAGAAGGAGGAGGAGGATAAGAAGACGAACAAGTAGATAGAGAAGTCGAGGCAGAAAAAGAAATAGAAGGTATTAAAGAAGAAGAATCAGAATCAGAAGAAAAAGACGAAGACGAAGAGAAGGAAGAAAAGATGAAGAAGAAGAGAAAAGTAAACGAAAAAGAAAAAAGAAAGACCAAACAACCAAACGCGGAAGCAAACACCAAAAGCACTTACCTTTGCATATTTAGTTCTTGCGATGACGTCACCTATTACGTCACCTCCCCCTCTCCTCCTTCGACCTGCATAAACCCAAAAGGAAATCGATATAAAGGGGCAATAACATGCATTTATAACTGGCTGCTCCTACATCGACATGGCGCGCCCCTTCAGCACGGATCTGACGAGTCGAAGGCCACGACTAATTCGTGTGTGTGTGTGTGTGTGTGTGTGTGTGTGTGTGTGTGTGTGTGTGTGTGTGTGTGTGTGTGTGTGTGTGTGTGTGTGAGTGAGTGAGTGAGTGAGAGAAAGAGAGAGAGAAAAGAGAAAGAGAAAGAGAAAAACAGAATGAGAAAGAGAGAGAAAGAGAAAAAAGAGAGAAAGAGAAAAAAAGAGAAAAATTGAGAAAGAGAAAAAAAGAAACAGACAAAAAAAGAGAGAAAGAGAAAAAAAGAAACAGACAAAAAAAAGAGAGAAAGAAAAAAAGAGAAAGAAAAAAAAGAGAGAAAGGGGGGGGGAGAGGGAGAGAGAGAGAGAAAGAGAGAGAGAGAGAGAGAGAAAGAGAAAGAGAAAGAGAAAGAGAAAGAGAAAGAGAGAGAGAGAGAGAGAGAGAGAGAGAGAGAGAGAGAGAGAGAGAGAGAGAAAGAAAGAGAATGACAAAATCCCATACCGAACACAGGTATATTTCCTCATACATTTTGCACATCAAAATGACATCGAACGATTATCTAACCATCACGATGCAATACAAAAAAAAAAAAAAAAAAAAAAAAAAAACACCAGAAAACTTACACACTCGTCAATCAATGCCAAATCTCTCCACTCTCAAAAACATGTCGGATTCATGTCTGTACTATTAATGGAAAGCTGTCAATGAAAGTGACACTGATGGATCTACCTGAATGGGCTGCTGTTTGCCTGGTTAGTCACTGAATGGTAGGCCGATTGATCGCTTTTCTGGCCGACTTTGATGGCTACAGAAGGCTTAGTGGATCACGGTTTTGTGATTGGTGAATTAGAGAAAGGGCGATGATTGGCTATTAAGTGATCGAATCATCAATAGCTGGGGTATTAGACTGTCGGTTTGTTGAAATGTTCATTATTATATATTCATATATAAAGAAAGAGAAAATTAAAATTAACACCAAAATTAACATTAAAATCAAAATTGAAATGACAAAATAAGAATGAAAATGAGAATGAATAGAAAGGAAGGTAGGGTGCGTGGGTAGATATACATAAACATATCCATATACACAAAGGAATATGTGATATGGGCTAGATGGATAAATAGTCGTATAAATAAATCGATTCACTGAGACAAATTTGGATATCTGTAATAGATGTAGAAACCGTCATTTCATAAGTATATCTGACTTTTACATCTCAACTGATAATTATTTACTTATCATTTGACAAGTAGTGGTGTGTACAAACTTTTGGGCTGCGTAAGCCTATATGGGTCACTAGACTAGGTGCCAGACAGACAGACTGTTCTACCTCGGGACACGCCCCTGGTTACAAATACGATACATATTGAAGCGGTCATAAAAATCATTCTAAATTTACCTTTGATCAATAACTGATGTTTTATATGATTACATATATGTTACCATATGTCTAATGGGTCTGACCTTTGACCTGAAACGCTCACCTTTATCCTAAATCGAGTAGGCCAGCGTACTCATTTTAGGTATATGCAATATATATCATGTTCGTTCGTAAAAGCCTGTAGACTGATCCAGAGAGTATGAGACGGCCATAGCGGGTGGAGGAAGAATGAATATTATAAGTCTGCCGAATCTTAAACCTAAGGACATGGCGCACCATTATTCATTACCAATTGGTCTATAAGGTAAATTTTCCGAACAACGCCGCGTCACTAAATACCACATAAGTGGTATCAATGGTTTCCTCTCAACCTCTACTGTTAATTTATTGTGGAGATAATGCGCGCTTCCACCCCTGGACCCCACAATCTGGGTCCTGATAGTAGGGGAGGGCATGAAGTAGATCAGGGAAATTGCGGGGTAAAATATGAATTCCGGCCGTATTTCGTTTGCAAAACCTTAACCCAATTACCTACCTAACTTTGCCTAGTTTTCAAGTTAGCCCTAGCTAAGAGGGGGCTACGCTCCCCTATGGATCTCCCCTATTCAGGGCACTTATGATACTTGTGATACGTAATTAGTTCTGTGGATGAAAATGCCGCGACCACGAATAACCTTAACAATGCGCCATGATGTCAGCAACTGAGACTTCGTATCATATATTCCTCAGGATAGGAAACTAGGACCGATGTTGACGCGACCACTCAATAGAAGGCACTCTATAACTATACTGTAAACAATTGGGAATATTGTGCCATCTATCGAGAGAACATAACAACGCATGCAGGTAATTCATTGGGTGTTTCCAGTCCACAGCTGGTCGCTGGCCGTAAATACGTAAACACAGCCATGTTTGAATTTCAGGGCGAAGATGATGTTTTTCGAGGTATTTTGCACAATGTATGTTGCTCGAAGTGCCCCAAATAGGGTGCATCCATGGGGGCGAAGCTCCCCCTTGGCTAGGGCTTAATTCAAAACTAGGTAAAGTTAGGTAGATAATTGGGTTAATATTTTGCATACGAAATACGCCCCGTAGTAGGACGAGGTAGCACGAAGTGCCTTAAAAAAGGGACCCAGATTGTAGGGTCCAGAGGTTTAATTGCACATGATATCCACATTATATGAACAGTAGAGGTTGAGAGGAATCCATCGATACCACTTTTGTGGTATTTAGTAACGTGGCGTTATTCGGAAAATGTATAGAAATGTTATCAAGAGTAAAATCAAGAAGGAATTCTGATTGTGATCACAATGAAGAAACCTACAAGCACGCCATGCATATCTTTCATGTTTTCGAAAGGGAAAATGACTTCAAAACTAATATAAGTCCTTAGACCTTGTATATTCGGCACCGTATATTCTTATAGATAAATGGTATTTTTCTGAGGTATATTGATATTAGCAATGCACTCCCTGTTAATGCATTGTGTGCATATTTTATGTTCATAAACTTTAATTTATCAGTTTCAATACGTCGATGCTTATGGTTCCTTGGCAAGGCTAAAGACACA
>NW_028234441.1:23817836-23820336 GCF_977035675.1 Penaeus japonicus
CAGTACAGTATTGCAGGAGTATTAGAGAAATGACCTTTTTGGGAATAAAAGCCCTCGAGATGGAGGTCTTAGGTTCTAAGACTACGCACCTATCTAATTTAACTGTTAATGTATCTAATTGATCTATATGTATATTGGTTAAATGTACTTAATTCTGATGGTCATTTACAGGTATCCAAAAATCGTTATATGTAGATTATAGAGACTCCAAATGAATTACATTACATTAATGTTTCCCACTTCCTTTGTTTTTTTGTTTGTTTGTACAAAAACAAGAACGTTTTCTTGTGTGTGTTGCTATGCTGTTAGGATATTTTTACACAGAATCGCAATCGTATTATATTCAACTGAGTGCATGGATATTACGCCATTAGAGTTACGAAAGAACAACTTCATAATAAAACAATAGCAGAAACGAAATCCAGATTTTCGGTATATTAATTTTTTTTTAATAAAATCAAAACTAAATATAACATAATAATAACAGCAATTAACCGACTTCGAAATCAATCAAACAAACAAACAAACAATCCCCACACCCAAAAAAAAATAAAAATCGACAAACGTCATCAACAATCAATGACGTCACCGCCTTGTCGTGACGTCACCATATCACCCGGCCCTTTCATTCAATCCACTCGCTTATTCCGTACATGTACCGTAAAGTGGCTTCCGGAAAACGCGTTCGCTAACCGGATCCCGAAGTTCCGGTCTCGTCGTAGTGGGAGATCTTGCCTTATTTATATTCATTTTTTTTAAGAGATGGCGATGGCGGAAGAGATGTCTGTTTTTTTTTGTTTTTTTTCTTTCTTTCTTTTCGTTTCTTTATATCGTCCGGTCTTCCGCATTCCTTTGATGACTGGAGCTGTTTTCTTTCTGTTTATCATCTTCATAATTCATTTAAGGATTCTTTTTGTTATCGAGGTTTTCTTTTTTACTTTCGTTTGTCGGATGTTTTGCTTCGTTTTTGTATTGCTTTAATGATATATATATTTTTTTTTTCTCTCTCTCTCTCTTTCTCTCTCTCTCTCTCTCTCTCTCTCTCTCTCTCTCTCTCTCTCTCTCTCTCTCTCTCTCTCTCTCTCTCTCTCTCTCTCTCTCTCTCTCTCTCTCTCTCCCCTCTCTCTCTCTCTCTCTTTATCTCTCTCGCTCTCTCTCTCTCTCTCTCTCTCTCTCTCTCTCTCTCTCTCTCTCTCTCTCTCTCTCTCTCTCTCTCTCTCGCTCTCTCTCGCGCTCTATCTCTATCTATCTATCTATCTATCTATCTATCCATCCATCTATCTATCTTTCCTTCTCTCTCTCTCTTTCTCTCTCTCTCTCTCTCTCTCTCTCTCTCTCTCTCTCTCTCTCTCTCTCTCTCTCTCTCCTCTCTCTCTCTCTCTCTCTCTCTCTCTCTCTCTCTCTCTCTCTCTCTCTCTCTCTCTCACTCTCTCGCTCTCGCTTCCTCACTATCTTTCTTCCTTAATCTCTAATCATGGGCACAGTATTATCAATAAATCATTATCAATAAAATTCAGATGTTACCAGGTTAATCGATTCACTTTTTTACATCATATACAATACTTTACTAATGTCTTTATTTGATGGTCTGTTTATTGGCATATCTATTCATTCATCTATATATCTATGTCTTTTTTTTCTTTCTTTTTTTGATATGATGATATTTATAATGGCAGTGATAACGATAACTTTTATTATTATTATCATTATTGTCATAATTCTTGTTATCATTATTATCATTTTATTGTCATTATCTTTATTACTATTACCATTATCATCATTATCATTATTATCATTATTATTATCAGTATCATTATATCATCATTTTCATTATAATTTCATTTCATTATTACTATTACTATTGTTGTTATTATTATCATTATCATTATTATTATTATTATCATAATAATGATAATGATTATCATTATGATGATGATGATGATGATGATGATGATTAATATTACTATCATTTTCATTATCACTATTATCATTATTATTATCATTATCATTATTATTATTATTATCATCTTCATCATTATTATTATTATTACTATCATTAGCATCATTGTTATACTATCACTATCATTATTATCATTATCATCAATATCATTACCATTATTAATGTTAACATCATCATCATCAGTATCACCATTATTATTATCAACATTGTTATCATAATCACCATTATCATTATCATCATTACTATTATCATTATCATAATTCTCTACTAATATCAAAATCATCATTTCTTATTACTATTGTTATTCATATTACTTTCATTTTCATCATCATCATTATAACATCGATAACATGAACAATAATCATTCTATAATCATTATTCTATCATCAGGATTTGTTAGTGTTTGAATAATAATGATGATAATAACAACAGCAATAATAATAACAATAACAATAACAATAGTGATGGTAATGATGATGACAAGGATGATAATAAAAGTAATGATGATAATGATGATTATGATGATAGTAGTAATGATAA
>NW_028234441.1:23825336-23832836 GCF_977035675.1 Penaeus japonicus
CACGATCTCACACGCAGACACGCATGCACATTCGCACATATACATCAACACAAATCAATATTCATCTCAACAAATAAAAGAGGCAAACATAGTATAGATATAAGTATACGTTTATATCTATATCTGTATCTCTCTCTCTCTCTCTCTCTCTCTCTCTCTCTCTCTGTCTCTCTCTCTCTCTCTCTCTCTCTCTCTCCTCCTCCCCTGTCTCTTCTCTCTCCTTTCTCTCCTCCTCACTCTCCTCCTCTCCCTCTCTCTCTCTCTCTCTCTCTCTCTCTCTCTCTCACTCTCTCTCTCCTCTACTTCTTCACCGCTCTCACTCGTCTCATTCACTCTCTCTTCTCTCCCTCTCTCTCTCTCTCTATCCTCTCTCCCTCTCTCCTCTCTCTCTCCTATATATATATATATATATATATATATATATATATATATATATATATATATATATATATTCATACTTGAAATCCCTTATCTTGAGTGCCATCAATAAAACACTAATAACTTCTTGACTCCCCTTTCAATTCTAGAACATAAACTCAAGCGTCACCTTCAAGCACCAGCTTTAGGGTGATCATACTCGAGTATTTTTTTCTAGTACTTCTAAGATCTAGAACTATTTTCAAGGACCAACCACTACCTCGGTGGTATCACATGACGGTGTGGTATTTATACACTTTGTACTCGAGGTGTAAGGAGGTATGGGGAGGGGTATGGTAGGGGAAGGGGAGGGGTGTGGTAGGGGAAGGCGGAGGGGTGTGGTAGGGGAAGGGAAGGGTGTTGTAGGGGAAGGCGGAGGGGTGTGGTAGGGGAAGGGGAGGGGTGTGATCTCGAAGAGGGTAAGGGGGTCGGAGGGTGTGGTAGGGGAAGGAGGGGTGTGGTAGGGGAGGGAGGGTGTGGTAGGGGAGGGAGGGTGTGGTAGGGGAAGGAGGGGATGGGGAGGGTGTGGTAGGGGAAGGGGAGGGGGGTGGGAGGGGAGCGGAAGGAGTGTGGTGGGGAAGGGGATGGGTGTGGTAGGGGGAAGAAGGGGAGGTGCGAGTGGTAGGGAAGGGGGGAGGGGTTTTTTTAGTGGTAGGGGAAGGGGAGGGGTGTGGTAGGGGAAGGGGAGGGGTGTGGTAGGGGAAGGGGAGGGGTGTGGTAGGGGAAGGGGAGGGGTGTGGTAGGGGAAGGGGGAGGGGTGTGGTAGGGGAAGGGGAGGGGTGTGGTAGGGGAAGGGGAGGGGTGTGGTAGGGGAAGGGGAGGGGTGTGGTAGGGGAAGGGGAGGGGGGTGGTAGGGGAAGGGGAGGGGTGTGGTCGGGGGAGGGGAAGGGGAGGGGGGGGGGAGGGGGAGGGGAGGGGTGTGGTAGGGGAAGGGGAAGGGGTGTGGTAGAGGAAGGGGGGGGTTTTGTGGTAGGGGGGAGCGGAAGGGGAGGGCGTGGGTTGGGGGAAGGGGGAGGGGTGTGGTAGGGGAAGGGGGAGGGGTATGGCAGGGGAAGGGGAGGGGTGTGGTAGGGGAAGGGGAGGGGTGTGGTAGGGGAAGTGGAGGGGTGTGGTAGGGGAAGGGGGAGGGTGTGGTAGGGGAAGGGGAAGGGGAGGGGTGTGGTAGGGGAAGGGGGAGGGGTGTGGTAGGGGAAGGGGGGGGGGGTGGGAGGGGAAGGGGGGGGGGGGGGTAGGGGGAGGGGAGGGGTGTGGTAGGGGAAGGGGGAGGGTGTGGTAGGGGAAGGGGAAGGGGAGGGGTGTGGTAGGGGAAGGGGGAGGGGCGTGGGAGGGGAAGTGGAGGGGTGTGGTAGGGGAAGGGGGAGGGGGAGATGACGTTGCATGGGGGGTAGGGATAGTGACTGGCCTGTTCCATGGCGGGAGTGTTCTGGTACGTGGGCGGGGATGAGTACGGGCCGGTGCTGGTAGAAGACAGTTGCAGGTTGCGCGATTGTACGTGCCGGGGACGTGGCGGGGTGTGGTATCGGCCGGGGACTGGTAGTGGTCGTTTCAGAGGCGGGGAGAGAATGGGCCTTGGCGTGTGAGTACTGTGGCCTGGCAATTTCTTATATATTACTTGGTCTCGTTTTTCTGACGTACTTGGCCGGTAGGGTATATGTCTTTTCCGGTCTTTATATTGTACGTTCCTATGCGTTGAGTGTACTTCCTGTTGCTGGTTATTACTGGTCATGTTCAAGTGCGTGTAGTGTACTGGGCAGTGGCGGTGAGGTACGGCCGTTTCGGGTATATTACTTGTCCTTTGCCTGGTATTAGGAACGTCCAGGGCCGGGCTGGTAGTATTACGGTGGCCGTTTCGTTTAGATGACGTTCCTTGCTGTGGATAGGTCGGTCCTTGGCGGGGATGAGCGACTGTGCATTTCGGGATAGCACTGGCACTTGGCGTTTGGCGTACTTGGTGCCTTGGCGGGTATGTACGGGTCTTTCCGTCTAGTCTCCCCCTTCCATTTCCTCGTGTTCGGGTACTTGAGTTGTCGTGCACCGGGTCGGCCGGGGCTGGATCGGGGTCTGGGGGCCAGCCTTCGTGCGAGCTATCACGAGTTAGCTTATCACATTTGAATGCAAATAGTAGCATATTGAACATGCCCCGCACGGAGGATGTCCATGCACATATCACCGCTTCCGTCTTTTTTGTTTCCTTCCGACATCTCTCCATCTTTGTCTTGGTCTCTCTCTCTCTCTCTCTCTCTCTCTCTCTCTCTCTCTCTCTCTCTCTCTCTCTCTTTCTCTCTCTCTCTCTCTCTCTTTTTCCTCCTCCTCGCTCTCTCTCTCTCTTCTCATTCTCTCCCTCTCTCTTCGCTCTCTCTCTCTCTCTCTCGCTTTCTCGTCCTCTCTCTCCTCCTTTCTCTCTCTCCTTCCTCCTCTCTCTCTCTCCTTTCTTTCCCTTCTCTCTCTCTCTTATCTCTCTCTCGCCTCTCTCGCTCGCTCCTCTTCCTCTCGCATCTCTCTCTCTATCCTCTCTCTCTCCTCTCCCGCTTTCTCTCTCTCTCTTCTCTCTCTCTTTTCTCTCTCTCTTTCTACTCTCCTCTTGCTCTCTCCCTCTCTCGCTTTTCCTCTCCTCTTCTCGCTCTCTCTCATCCTGCTCTCTCTTCTCTCTCTTCTTCTCTCTCTCTCTCTCTCCCTTCTCTCTCACGCTTTGCTCTCTCTCCTCTCTCTCTCTCTCTCTCTCTCTCTCTCTCTCGTCTCTCTCTCCCCTCTCATCTCTCCTCTCTTTCTCCTCTCCGCTTTCCCTCCCCCCCCTCTCTCTCTTCGCTCTCTTTCTCTCCTCACCCTCTCTCTCTTTCTCTTTCTTTCCCTTCTCTTTTTTTTCTCCTTTCTTCTCTCTCTTTCTCCTCTATCTCTCTCTCTCTCTCCTCTCTCTCGTCATCTCTTTCTCTCTCTCTTCTTCTCTCTCTCATTTCTCCTCTCTCTCTTTCCTATCTCTCTTTCTCTCGTCTCTCTTTTTCCTCTCGCTCTCTCTCGCTTTCTCGCTCTTCTCTCTCCTACTCTCCACTACTCTCTCAATCTCCTCTTCTTCTCTCTCTCTCTCTCTCTCTCCTCTCTCGCTCCTCTCTTTCCTCTCGCATTTCTCTCTCTCTTCAGCTCTATTCTCTCGTCCCTCCTCTCTCTCTCTCTCTCTCATTCTCTTCTCTCTTCGCTTTCCCTCCATCTCTCTCTCTCCTCTTCTCTCTTCTCCTCTCTCTCTCTCTCGCTCTCTTCTCTTCTTCCCTCTCCGTTCTCTCTCTCTCTCTCTTTCTCTCTTTTCTCACCCCTCTCTCTTTCTCTCTTCTCTATCCTCTCTCTTTCCCGCAGATCTCTCAGTATTCTCTCCTTCTCTCTTTCTTTCCTCTCTCTCCTCTCTCGTGCTCTTCTCTCTCTCTGTCTCACTCTTTCGCTTTCTCTCTCGGTCCTTATCCTCTCCTTCTCTTTCCACTCCGCCCTCTTCCCAATATAGATGCAATTGCCAAATCATATAACATCATACCAGTGACTCCACTGTCTTCTCTCTCATTCTCTCTTTTTTCTCCTCTCTCTTCTCCCCTCTCCTAGTGTATTCTCTCTCTCTCGCTTTCTCCCCCCCTCTCTCTCCTCTCCTCTCTCTCTCCTCTCTCAGTGAATCTCTTGTCCCCCTCTCTCTCTCTATCTCCTCTCTCTCTCAATCTCTTCTCTCTCTCTCTCTTTCTCTCTCCCTCTCCCACTCTTTCTCTCTCTCTCGTCTCTCTCTCTCTCTCTCTCTCCCTCTCTCTCTCTCTCTCTCTCTCTCTCTCTCTCTCTCTCTCTCTCTTTCTCTCTCTCTCTCTTTCTCTCTCTGTTTCTCTCTCTCTCTTTCTCTCTCTCTTTCTCTCTCTCTCTTTCTCTCTCTCTCTCTCTCTCCTACCTCTCCACCTTGCCTTGACAAAGGTCAAGTTCAGTACAAAGTCCCTTATCCCTTAGACCTTCTACAGACCTTCGGAGGGATAAAAAGCTTACGTCACAACCATGCCAGTGAGCGAGGGATCGAGTGAGCAAGCGAGAGAGAGAAAGAAAGAGAGAGAGAGAGAGAGAGAGAGAGAGAGAGAGAGAGAGAGAGAGAGAGAGAGAGAGAGAGAGAGAGAGAGAAAAGAGAGAAAAAAAAAAAGAGAAAGAGAGAGAGAGAGAGAGAAATGAAGAAAGAGTAAGAGAAAGAGTGAGGGGGGGCGAGATAGAGAAAGAAAGAGGAGGAAAGAGAGAGAGAGAGAGAGAGAGAGAGAGAGATAATGAGAAAGAGAGAGAGGGTGATAGAAAGAGGAAGAGAAAGAGAGAGAGAGAGAGAGAGAGAGAGAGAGAGAGAGACAGACAGACAGACAGACAGACAAAGACAGAGAGATAATGAGAAAGAGAGGGAGATAGAATGAAAGAGAGATAGATAGAATGAAAGAGAGAGAGATAGAATGAGAGAGAGAGAGACAGAGACAGACAGAAACAGAGAGACCGAGGCAGAGAGATAATGAGAAAGAGAGAGAGATAGAGATAGATAGATAGATAGATAGAGAGAGAGAGAAGAGAGAGAGAAGATAGAAGCAGCACTAGTTAGAGAGAGTTCTTCACCCTCTCAGACTGGGCATAGAAGAGTAAGCGTTGGCACCAAGACTCTGCACACCACCTGTGCTAAAGAGTAGCAGTACTTTTTTCCCTAACAAGACTGTTTTCTGTGAGTCGGGATTTTTTTTTTTTCTTTCTTTTTTCATCTCTTTCCATATCACATTGATGGGTATGTTGCATTTTTGCTGCAACTTCTTTCTCTTTCTGTCTGTCTTTTTTTATTTTGTCTTCCTCTCTTTCTGTGTTTCTTTTCCACACACACGTTCACACACACACACACATACACACACACATACATACACACATACACACACACATACACACACACACACACACACACACACACACACACACACTCACACACACACACCACACACACCCCACACACCACACACACCACAGATATATATATATATATATACTATTATTTAATATATATATATACTAATATATATATATATATAAATTTTTTATATTTATATATAATATTTATATATGTATATATATATATGTATATGTATAATAGTATATATATATATAATAAATATATAAGTATATGATATATATATGTATATGATAATGATAATAATAAACACGCATATTACATACTCATATATTACACCTTGCACCTCAGAATTTTGCGTTGAAAGCAAAATCACAGAAAAAACACACGTCTGTCAAAGTACTTCCTCAGCCAGCCCATGACATGCCACAGCTGGTCTCTGAACCTTTTTTTTCTCTTTTTTGTATGCCTAGTCGTCATGTTTTTACTTCTTCTTCTTCGTTATATTTTTTCTTGGTTTTCGTTATTTTCTTTTCTTGTCTTTTCTTTGACCTTTTTCGTCTTTTTTTCGTTTTCTTCTTGTTCTTGTTCTTAAATTTCTTTGTCTTTTGCTTCCTTTCCCTTTCTTCCTTTTATTATAAATTGTTTATTTTGTTTATTCGTATTCTTTCAATTTTCGTTTATATCTTTTATTTTCTTATTCTATCTTATTTCCCTTCTTTAAGTTTTTATCGACACCATTACCATCTACATTTTCCGTTTTCTATTCCTAATTCTTTTTTTTTCTAGATGTATAACTAAAGTATTTTCTACTAGATATCACTTCATAAATTTTCTAGATATACTATTAGAAATCGTTTGATATATATTTTTTTCATATCTAATTATGTTTTCATTATTTTTTCATACACTTGTCATTTAAAATTGAATCCTTGCGATGCTAAATAAATTTCTTTGACATTAATGGCGCTCTTGTTTATTATCAAAGATGATGGGTGTTTTTTTAATTGTTTGTTTGTTTATCATATTTGCTTCTTGATTAATACTGTTGAGAAATTAATGGGCAATGTTTGGCGTCTTGAATAAATGACGGTATTTTTTTCCACAGGAATACATATACATGTGTGTATGTGTGTGTGCGTTTGCATGTGCGTGTGCGTGTGCGTGTGCGTGTGCGCGTGTGTGTGTGTGTGTGTGTGTGTGTGTGTGTGTGTGTGTGTGTGTGTGTGTGTGTGTGTGTGTGTGTGTGTGTGTGTGTGTGTGTGTGTGTGTGTGTGTGTGTGTGTGTGTGTGTGTGTGTGTGTGTGTATGTGTCTGTGCATATACACACATGTATTTAATCATCACCACACTGATCTCAAAAACTCAAATTCTTATTTTCCTTACGTTTTTACGGCGAGGAAGAGGTGCGGAGAAGGCGAGGAAAAAATCAGAAGTTTAGCGCAGTGTCAACAAGAATGAGCGCCATTCTCGGCATCAAAGGGTTGAAAAACCATTGCCAGACCCGAGATTCCTCTCCGTTAATCTCTTTATTTCTTTATCTCCCATTTATCTCTCTATGCGATTCTCCCTTTCTCCTATATATATAAAGCTCTAGAAACATCCACGGCAGGTTTTCGCTCGAATCTAGCAACTTTTGTCTCATAACGAGCGGGATTTAGCAGCGGACGTAAAGAAAGCTAGGTGGTGATCGCTATTGTTAGCAGTATTGCGCTCGACGGCGGCCACACTTTTGTCTTTTTTTTTCTTCTTCGTTATTTTATGACGCTTGCACCTCTCGCTAAGGCTTTTCTCGACATCGCTTTTAAACTCTAGAAAGGTTTAAAGATGCCGCCACGCTAAAGTATTGACGTTCACAAATTTAGAAACTTGTACCGTGGAAAGTGTTGTCAACTTCCGGGGTAATGGTTTTTGTTGTTTTTTTCGCTCTTCTTTCTTTTAATTTAAGGATCTTTCCGATTACGGCGTTTAGAGTCTCTTAAAAAATAAATGCTTATTATTTACCAATGACTTTCATCCATTAGTCAAAGTCGCGTTACATTTATTCATAGTTTCTAATTAAGCCCCAGGAAATGGTTAGAATTCTTAGAAAACGGAAGGATGTATTTTACTTCAGCTGGTGAAAGGACATAGCAGTTTAACCTCAACATTCCATCGCGAAATATCACTCTCCCTCTATTTTCTCCCGCCATTCACTAAATTTCCCT
>NW_028234441.1:23847836-23850336 GCF_977035675.1 Penaeus japonicus
AATGTTATTCCATTAGTATAATCGTTATCATTATTATTATAATTATCATTGCTGTTGTAGTTATCGTTATCACTAGTATTATTTTTCTTATTACTATTATTATCATCCTCATTATCATTACTATTATCACCATCCTCATCATTATTATCATCATCATCATAATTGTCATTAGCCTTACAAACTTTAGTAGTAACAGAACACTATTATCATTCTAAATATCATCATAACCATAATATCCAATAAAAACCATTACGACCTACATGATCATAACCAACTTCTACATCATGGTAACACGAACCCTCACGCTTTATCCTAGCAACCACCAACACCTTTTCACGCCTTGCCTCTAACGCCATGCCCCTAACGCCATGCCAACTCTTCCAGGCTATAGGCATCTTAGAAGACCGTCTAGACTTGGAGTACGTAGCCAAAGACGAAGAATATCACAGGCATCGTGCTCTCTACGTCATCAAGCCTACGACAGAGCTCTCCGGAGAATATACATGCTCTGTTTCATCGTTTGAGGATGAGAAGACGTATATACAGAAGCTCATTGTTTACAGTGAGTTGAGGTCGGGGGCGGTCGGCAGCGCGCGACCGACCCCGGTTCGGTTTTGTTTTGTTTTTATTTACGGGTTGGGTTGGAGAGGTTTGTGGGTTGTGTATTAGGGGTTTTGTTATTGTTGTCGATATTTTTATTTGCGTTGTTATTATTTTGTCACTTTTCCTTTCTTTTATTGTTTTTGTTTTTGTTTTGTTTTTTGTCGTTTACTATCATTAGTAGCAGCAGTAGTAGTTTTTTATCATTATCATTTCCATTGTTATTATTATTTTTTCATTATTGTCATCATTACTACTACTATTATTATCATTATTATTATTATTATTGTCATTATTATCCTCGTATCATCATCATCATCATTATCCCCATTGTCCCCATCACTATCATTGCTTTTAGAAAGATGATTTGTATCACTGTGATTATTATTATCATTTATTATGAACAATGTCATTAAATTCTACCAAATATGTGTAACTTGCAAAACATGTTTATCAATTTCATCATGGATTTATGCAAACATGATATAAAACAAACATTGCTTGCTTATCAAAAAAAAAATAATCAAAAACCATCCATAATTCTCTCCAAATCAAATAGGTCTCTAAAATGAACCTTCCTAATCGAACCCTTCTTCCCAACCTAACATCAGCTTCCAGAACCTTCCAAGAGTGAACTCATACATGACCTTCCCAACAGGCAAACCCTCCGAAGTGAGCGTGTGGACGGACAAGCGCGAAGAAGACACCGTGACCGTTATCTGTAAGGTTGATGGAATTTATCCCGAACCTGAGCTCATGCTACATATCGCTTCCGACTCGGATAATAAGTAAGGTCCTTTGGTTTAAAATCATTGGCTGTCGTTTTTTTTTTTTTTTTTTTTTTTTTTTTCTTTTAAGAGAGAGAAAGAGAGACCTTTTTTGACTTTGACGAGTTTATTGAGACAAGTGATTACGTACATCTCAAAAGGATGAGGTAACATAGGTATCCTCACCCCAATCTTAGTCCCTCTTTGGGCTCACATATATTTTACAAAACCTTACAGCTATGTCAACATATTGAAATATATACAGAGCAAAAGACGGGTCAATCACAAGCATACACAATTAAATGTTTACATATCAGGAGAACGATATAACAGTATGGATTATCACCCTCAGCATGCTAAGTCCTCTCCTAAGGTCACATGATTACATACTTGAAATATGTGGCGCACATATATGTTAATAAAATATATGTATGCTCCTGGAGGAAAGAATTTATCAGAAAGTCAAGAAGTATGTTTGTATTTAACAGGATGATGTATCATAAATGATATTCATTCACATCTCAATAAAATCCTACTTGGGCTATCGTAGTCTCGGCAGAAGGGAAGCCACAATCGGGTATAAGGACTAGAAAGAGAGAGAGAGGAGAGAGAGAGAGAGGAGAGACACGAGGGTGGGGTGGGGGTAGCAACTGTGTTTATGTCGTGATTCCGTTTATTTTTGCAATTTGGTTTCTTTTAGGGGGGCATAGGCGCCAGAAACTCAAAAGCCTCAAGGGACTCCTCATGGGTAGATATTCCAGGGAAGCACTTTAAGCACCTTCGAGAAGGTTCGAGGCGCTGAAGTCCCCTTGTGTAAATGCGATTTTAGAGGTTTCTATGACCATTTTGAATCGATTTAGAATATCGCAGGGTAGCTTGAGATCTTTTTTGCATAAGAAATGTGACTTCCTGGAGCCAAGGGCGAAAAGAAAAGGACAGATTCCATACTCGTGGGGCCATCATGGTTTTGTACCTAAATGTACATATATGTTATATCAGTGCAACTTTATGGTTAAATCCTGCACAGAAAATTAGAAGAGTGTCCTTTACGATGCGTCTTAGGTAAAGATCGCCAAACGTATTTTATTCATATTTTCATTATTGTCTTTCTTTTACAGTGAGATTAGTCATAG
>NW_028234441.1:23860336-23865336 GCF_977035675.1 Penaeus japonicus
GAGAGAGAGAGAGAGATTGAAGAGAGAGAGAGGGAGAGAGAGAGAGATTGAGATAGAGATAGAGATAGAGATAGATAGATAGATAGAGAGAAAAAGAGGGCGAGAGAGCGAGCTAGAGAGCGAGAGCATGAGCGAGAGCGAGAGCAAGAGCGAGAGAGAGAGGTTGAAGAGAGAGAGAGAGAGAGAGAGAGAGAGAGAGAGAGAGAGAGAGAGAGAGAGAGATTGAAGAGAGAGAGAGATTGAAGAGAGAGAGAGGTTGAAGAGAGAGAGAGAGAGAATGAGAGAGAGAGAGAGAGAGAGAGAGAGCGAGAGAGAGAGGTTGAAGAGAGAGAGAGAGAGAATGAGAGAGAGAGAGAGAGAGAGAGAGAGAGAGAGAGAGAGAGAGAGAGAGAGAGAGAGAGAGAGAGAGAGAGAGAGAGAGAGAGAGAGAGAGAGAGAGAGCGAGAGAGAGAGAGAAACAGAGAGAGAAACAGAGAGAGAGAGCGAGAGCGAGAACAAGAGAGAGAGAGAGAGAGAGAGAGTGATCATTCCCACCCACACGAAGATATAAACAAGGAAAGAATCTTGGTGAGTGAGAGTCCGCTAAGATCTTTTCCCCCTCTCGTTGCCATGACAACTAATGGATTATCACGATGCCAGAACAATCTTTACTTTGTGTTTGTGTTTGTATCACATAATACAAAGTCCTGATTGTTTGTGTACGATGCATACAAATGAAGCATATTGGAATCTGTTTTTTGTACAGGGAAATACAATAGCATACAGTATGATAGGTTTTCATATATTTTTGTTCATAAATTCAACAAAGATCGATCGCTTTTCTTACAATCATTACGATAAGAAATACTACTCGTGTATATCTTACGAATAACATCAACAATAAAGACATTTAACACGAACAAAAACAAAAAAAAACATACATCCATACATCCGAAAAGAGAAAATAAATGGATAAATTCTGACCTACAACTATTAATATAAACTTATGGTAACTTCCTAACCTTCCAGCCGTAAGTATCTGGCAACTCACCCTCATACACGTACGCACTTGATGCTCAGATCCAGTTGGTATAACACTCTGGGCGTGAGAGGTATGTGGGCGGGGTGGAGGGGTTTTAAAATTGCTATTTTGAAGTTGTGGGTGTGATATGTGTTGGTGATTTTAGGGTAAATGGTTAATGTGGTTATTGTTATTTATATTTTGAGGGTGTTGAGAAAATGGTGATTGTAGTGAGATGAGTGATGTGTTTGTTTTTTTGTTTTTTTTTTAAGGTTTGTAGTGATTGCTTTGCCAATTAGAAGCTGTCAGATTGTTCTAAATCATAATGCGATTTTAAGTTATTGATGTATTTTATGTACATTTGCAGCTATTAAAAGAAAATGCCTTTTCGAAATGTACTTTTTTATATTCCAATCGTTCTTCACAGCATCAAAATAAGACATTTTACATATACATTTATCCAACATTAAGTTATTATTCTTTGATTTAAAAATACAAGTCATGAAGAGAACCGACATCATTAAGCAAACCCTTAAACCGAGATACTTAAGCTATTTTTAACAATGTTTTGATAACCTTATATAGTCACGTCACAGGGCAGTGCATCCAGCCGTTATTTTAAGGATATGCTTGCATTCTGTTAGGAATATCGGCGCTTTAATCTATTAATAAACGATTTATTATTCCTTTGTAATAAATAAAGGCATTTAAAGTCATCAAACAAAAAGACTGGAAACTATCGCGCACAGTAACTCACGCGCATTATACTGACGACTTATACGAGGTATATTATATTCTCTATATACATTTCTCAAGGGCTGTATTGACTACGTAAAATTAGTTTTAATATATGATAAATAATTGATCATTTACCTCAGTTCTCATCGTGTTTTCTCCACTTGGGATAATCCATAATAGATTTAAAATCTATCTCGAGACAGTTTCTCGTAGAATGGTATGCGTGAAAGAAAAAATTCTTCACATATCGAGTAGATGAAAAAAAACGACTCAAATTTACTTGCATCGAACTAATTTCCATTCTTGCCAATATATGTTTGTAATGTTTCGATAATTATTATTTTTATCATTGTTAGTAGTCTTATAATTATTAGTGATGGTGACATTATTTATAGCAATTTATGACAGAATTTACGTGTTATTTTGCGTGACGCATCAGAAATGTCTATAGCTTAGAACTATTATTAGAATGTAAAATTTAAAGTGTAGTCTAAATTATATCAGTGGAATATTATATTATATTGATATATTGAATTTATGATGTGTTGAGGTTTTAAATCAGCCTAACGTATCTTAAGAGGAGACAACAGTGCATGTGTGTGTGCTTGTGTCTCTATCTGTCTGTGTACATATATGAATACGCATACACATGATATATATAGATAGATAGATATAGCTATATATATATACATATACATATATATATATATATATATATATATATATATATATATATACATACATGTATACATATATATATATAATATGTATACACATACACACATCACATCATCGTATGCAACGCCACGTAACCACTCCCCACCCTCTCCCCACCCAACTCTCATCCTCCATTCCAGACCAAAAAAAAATTCTCCGGGGAAAATGGGCGTCTCGGTACTCCTCTGGTGGCTCGGTGGTGTGGTTGCCGTCCTCGCCGTGCTCATCGTAGGGTTCGGGATCGTGTACAGGCGCATCGCTGGAGTGTCCTCGTCGAAGACCAGCATGAAGGGCAAGACTGTTATTATCACGGGAGCATCTGCAGGTATTGATTTTTTTTCATTATAATCTTTGTTTTCACATTTTATTTGTTGTTGTTGTTGTTGTTTATCATTTGAACTATTTTTGTGTTTTTTTTTTCTATATTCGTTTTTGTTATTCGTTTTTACAAATATATATTTTTTTATTATTTATCTTTATTATTGATTTTTTTTTTATCACTATATTTTTCATGTTTATATATTGACGTGTGATTCTATGTTTTTAGGAAGTATAGATACCCGTGCATGCATTTTTTGTAAATCTATGTGCATAAACATAATCAGATGTACAAACATAGTCAAACACGCTTGCACAAACAAAAACAAAAGCAGCGACAATCGCACACATATACATACGTTTAAAGATTAGCACTAGGATCACTTATCTGTAAAATCGCATGCAAATAAAAGTATTTACAAGCACGAAGAAATTTAGCTGAAAATATAAGCAAGTACTTATACAAATGTACAAAGTCACACGCAGACAAACTCTCTCTCTCTCTCTCTCTCTCTCTCTCTCTCTCTCTCTCTCTCTCTCTCTCTCTCTCTCTCTTTCTCTCGCTCTCTCTCTCTCTCTCTCTCTCTTTCTCTCTTTCTCTTCTTTCTCTCTCTCTCTCTCTCTCTCTCTCTCTCTCTCTCTCTCTCTCTCTCTCTCTCTCTCTCTCTCTCTCTCTCTCTCTCTCTCTCTCTCTCTCTCTTTCTCCCTCTCTCCATACCTCTCCCTCTTTCTCTAATTCTCTCTCTCTCTCTCTCTCTCTCTCTCTCTCTCTCTCTCTCTCTCTCTCTCTCTCTCTCTCTCTCTCTCTCTCTCTCTCTCTCTCTCTCTCTCTCTCTCTTCTCTTTCTCCCCCCTCTCTCTCTCTCTCTTTCTCCCTCTCCTTCCCTCTCCCTCTTTCTCTAATTCTCTCTCTCTCTTTCTCTCTCTCTGCTGAAGAAATATGTGGATATGTAAAGAGTCAATACGCGACAGTTTAACAAGTAAGCATATTGTAACAGAAACGTAAAAAAAAATATTTTCAAATGAATGGCCATCATTTAGAACCACACACACCGTCTCTTACTCACGCCCCGGTCTCCACCTTCAGGAATCGGCATGGAGGCAGCCAGGGACATGGCTAGGCGTGGGGCGAGGGTCATCCTTGCCTGCAGGAACTTGACGAAGGCGGCTGGAGTGGCAGGTAAGTGGAGAAGATTCTGAGGGGAATATGTTTTTTTTTTTAGAGGGTGAGGGGAGAGGGGGGGGTTAAAGTGTTTTTATGTGTCTTGTTGCTTTGTTTTAGTTTGTTTGGTATTTTTCGTTTTGGTTGTCTTATTGATACACGTGTGTGTGTGTGTGTGTGTGTGTGTGTGTGTGTGTGTGTGTGTGTGTGTGTGTGTGTGTGTGTGTGTGTAAGAGGTGTCCCCGTGTACCTGTGTATGTGTCTGTGTGCCTGTGTGCGCTCGCGCCCGCGCGCGTGCGACCGTGCGTGTGTGCAGCGTGCGCCTGTGTGTGTAAGACCAAATTACATATTATACCTTAAGATCGTACCTTCAACACTTGAGTTCCTTATCAGCGCTTAACTTGCCAAGTAAGCATGATTTCGCTCTCTCGTGACTTAGGTTCTTCCTGTTTTTGTATTTAATGAAGTTATTTATATCCCTCCTTCTCTCCCTCTCTTTCCCTCTCCCTCCTTCCCTCTCTCCCTCTTCCTCCCCCTCTTCCTCCCTCTCTATCTCCCTCTCTCCCTCTCCCTCAACAGCCGACATCCAGACCAGCACGGGCAACAGCGACGTCGTTGTTCAAGAGCTGGACACCTCCTCCCTCGCCTCCGTCAGGGCCTTCGCCGCTAATGTCCTCGCCACGGAATCCAGGTAGGGCGCCACCTGTCGTGTCCTTGGGGCTTGGGGGGGCGAGTGATGAGGCGACTTTGGTGGTGATGGGTTGTTTTGGTGTTTGTTGTTGTTGTTGTTTTGGTGTTTGTTATTGTTTTTGTTTTTGTTTTGTGATGGGTTTTTTATGTTTTAGGGTATGTTTTGTGAGGTGATAGGGTGTGATTATGATTGTGATGATGATGGTAATGATAGTGATTACAAAAAGGTGGGAATTGATGATCATAATAATGGTACTGATGGTGATAATGATAATTATGATAAGAGTGATGATGATGGTTATGATAATAGTATGATAACAAAGCAACATTTGTTTGATTTTAATGAAGTATAAATATTATTAGGGAAACTATATAT
>NW_028234441.1:23870336-23877836 GCF_977035675.1 Penaeus japonicus
AATGATGTGCTTTTTCTTATGCTGTAGGTACTGAGAGATATGTATGTAGATGTAGATGTGTGTATATATGTGTATGTGGGTGTGTGTGTATGTGTGTGAATATGTATGTATATGTATATGTTTATATGTATATATGTATGTATGTGTGTGTATGTATATATATATATATATATATATATAGAGAGAGAGAGAGAGAGAGAGAGAGAGAGAGAGAGAGAAAGGCAAGAGAGAGATAGAGAGGAAGCGACCCAAAAATAAAAGTCACGGAAGAGACGGTTAGAAGGAGCTAGAAAAAAAATACGAGTAAATGAAAGAATCAAACCATTTTACACTAATCACACTTTCACTAAAAATCTCATTCATATCTCCTTATCTCCCCAACAGACGGTTGAACAAGGAGCACAAACGATCATACATCTGGCAACGGCTCCGGAAACAGCAACCATAAGCGGGAAGTTCTTCATGGACTGCAAGGTTAGCGCCCCGGATTAGGCATGGCCGATTCGCTTTTGTTTTTTGTTTTCTGACTATGGTTACTCTTTGTTTATTGCGTGACTTTCTATTTTGTTGGTATGTCATTTATTTCGTTTTATATTATTTTGGTTTATTATCGCTTTAGGGGTGTTTGAGTTGGGTTTTTTTTATTGCTAATGTTGCGTTTTTTCTTCTTCTTTTCTGTTTTTTCCTTCTTTCGTTTATTATATTTTTGGTACCTTGCTTTCCTTTCTTCTTCATCTTCCTTTCTCTCCTATACCCTCCTCTACCCCCTAACCCCCACCCCACCCTTACCACCACCATCCTCTTCCTCCATCTAAGTCCCATTCGTCCCTCCTCGCTCTCTCATCTCACCTCATTTTCTACATTCGCTTCACTATATATCGTTATTTTACTTTTCCAGGTCTCCCAAGTGGAATCAACTTACGGAAGGGACAACGCCTTAGCCAAGATTGTGTGGGAAGAGAGTGAGCAGATTGTAGGCCTAAAACCCGAAGAAAAACATTACTAAATGAACGATCGTTGAAGCTGAAGGCGTGTTGTTGGAAAATGGCTGACTTTAACCGGTTTCATTGTCACTGTTAATATATGTTGCTGGGTCACTATTCCTTACGGGATTGTACCATGCGTTTTGGTCTTCTTGTTGGTAAATGTTGTTATGTCATTAACACAAAGCAAAATAACATTAATTGGATTTATTTGTATTTATATGATTTTATTATTGAACAGATACCTGGGATTTTTTCTATAGAATATGGGTTAAGAATATTATTTTTTTACAGACTTCTGCTATAATCTGATTTGGAAATAATTTCATCAATATTATTATTGTTTCTGTTATATTATTGAGGAATAGAATTACCTTTCTCCAGAGTCCATGACAAAAACATCAGTAACTTTGTATTGAATTACGAAAAGAGTGAAAACAGAGCAAATTATCAGTTCAAGGTAGATAAGGTGATTAAGTCGTAAGACATTGGACTTTATTTCATGAAAGATTAGAAAGACTTAAGTTGAAGGGGAAATCTAATTAAGTAATTAAGCCTTAGAATACATTTAGATCGAAATAGAAACTAGATTTATGAATCTAAAGGAAAGATAAAGACAAACAAAGTAAACAATACGCTTCTGGTGACGAATCATAAATCATGAAAGAATTGTGTACAAAAAGATGAAAGGAAACGGAACCACAAAAGGCAATTAACGTTCATCACCTGATAAGGAGTTTATTCTGACCCGAAACATCATGATTCACTGTCCCTTGTCTTTTTTTGTCTTTTTTTCATTGGCTTAGGTTTCCGTAAGAAATGAATTGATGTGAAAGTTTTGTGTTATTTATCGTTGTAAAATATAGTGCCATAAAGCAATTTCATTAATAAGTAATATTATTGACTGGTGGTTAGCACTGAAGAAATGCATTTTCAATTATTTTTTTTTAGAAATAGGAATAGGTAGGTAGTTATGTGTTCATCTGTAAAAATACTGCATTATATTTCCATAGCGTTGTCTAACCTTAATCACTAATAAATGTGCCCTTCCTCTTTTTTTTCGTTTTTTGTTGTCACCTTCAATAATTATATTTATGTTCAACTACTCTTTCTTTCTTTGTCTCCCTCACACTCTCTCTTTCTTAGATTATTTTTATCTTTCTCCCTTACACACATGCACTCTTTTTGTTTCTTGGTCTGTATCTCTCTCTCTCTCTCTCTCTCTCTCTCTCTCTTTCTCTCTCAATCATTTTAACACTAACATTTCGACCAGTTGTTTGGTCTGTTTAAACAAGCAAATAAATCTTATAATAGGATTCTTCGAAATACCAGCGGCCATACTATAAAATTAACATATTTGTAGCTATGTCCATTATCATGTTGGTAATTCAAATAAATTAAAATTCAGTGATATTTATTATTTATTATATCCATCATATTTATAGCACATGTGCTCATTGTGACATATATCACAAATAACTGCATGAGGTGTGTAAGGAATACTAAATATATTTTTTTATGTGAAGTCTCAAAGATATTACCATGATGTGTGTGTGTGTGTGTGTGCATAAAATAAACCATTCAAATAGGGGGAAATGTGCAGTGTCTGGGAATATAGAATTTTTGTGTATTATGAATGTTTTTTTTTTGTGATAGTGCGTAGTGAATATATCAGTATAGCTTCAGTCTTTACATACTCAAATTTCTGTGTTTTGAGTTTGTTTTTTTATCAGGAGACCCCGACGTTATGAGTGTGGGTTTATGTATTGTGTGTGTGTGTCTCTGTTTGTCTATCTGGCTGTGTCTGTATCTATGATGCATACACATAACATAAAACTTTACTAAAATACATAGAATAAACAACAAAACAATTCCAAGCATCTGCGTCCCGAGCCAAAGCCCTCCACCTCAAAAGCCCTAATAAGCCAATAAACAAATGCCAAAATACAGCATCACAAGCAAAGGGATGAGGGCAGCATACACCACCCGTGCCACATACAACCTCCTTCCTGCACGAGACGGTCCTGCAGACGGGGAGGTTGAGGATACATCCCAACACATATGCCGTTCTGGTCCGGGAAACCTCGAAGAAGCTGAGTTTCCTGCGTCGTTGTTTTTGTCTTTGTTCCTCTTCTTTTCATTCTCCTTGTTTTCCTCCTTCGTTTTATCATTCTTCGTCAACCAAGTCCAGTCATTGTCTACTAAGACGTGAAGGATTATCTGAAATTTTAGTTGGAATTATGATTTAGGAAGTTTTTTTAGGAGGACGTGTCTGTGTGTCCGTGGTTAGATTATTTAAATATAAGTAAATTGTTTAACATTAATTTGGACACTGAAATTGGATTTATGATTTACGATTTATGATTATTGATAACTTCATCTCATTCTTTATTAGAATAATAATATGCATGTTTTTCTTTACTTTTTCATGTGACTAAACATAACTTCCAATGTCCAATATGAATATTAGATTAATGATTACGATTAAGAAAATAGACCCAGCTTTTTAAACCACAGATTAGCAAAGATAAGCATTCAACGCGGTCCCCAAATCAATACACCACAAGAATATATATAAATCATCCAGATATAATTTCATTATCTAAAGAAGGCAACATCTTTTTTGTGTTTTGACGCTCAAAAATCAAGCGCATTACACGTTCTTTGGAAGCATTCTAGAAGTAACCTGTGACATTTCGAGAAAGACATGTCTTGTGGGATGGAAAAAATACATTCGATTTTATGTAATGTTTGATATTTTCAAGTTCAGGTGTGTGTTTTTTTCTTTTGTAGATATCAGTATGTCATTCGTATACACTTTCTGTATATGTATATATGTGTATGAATATGTTTGTATATGTATATATATGTATGTATGTGTGTGTGTGTGTTTTAGTGTATGTGTGTGTGTATGCGTGCGTGTGTGTGAATATATACATTTATACACACACACACACACACACACACACATGTACACATACAGACATACACATATATACACACATCACATATAAATATATATATATATATAATATATATATATATATATATATATATATATATATATATATATATATACATATATATGTATATATATACATATATATGTATGTATGTATGTATATATATACATCTGCTTCCATGTGATTAGCTTACTATACATTATTTCCTTTCATCTTCCCAAACAAGCTACCGCGCCTACGACTCGCACCACAGCCCCATAAGGAGAGCCTGACTAACCACAGAGAAGATGATGGTTATGGTGAAACCGAACCAAACGTCGATGGATCTCGTGTAGGCTGTTCTAGGCAGTTGCGCTGTGACCTGCAGGGAGTCAGAGTAAATCGTCAAATCTCCCAAGTGATAGTTAGGCAATTAGGGTTTGGTAAAAGCAAACAAAACAGTGGTAAGGAGGCGTGGTTGATGAAAATGTTAAATAATTTAGATTTTTCTGTTGTTGAAGTTCATCGGTGTAAAACGTAGTTATGATGTAATGGTAATTATAATATCATTTGTAATGAAGTTTATGATGAGGAAGGTGATGATGACAATAATGGTAGTTCATGTTATTAATGCCATTAGAAATAGTTGTAGTATTTATAGTATCCGCAACAAACATTAATAACACCAATGACAGTAACAACAACAAAAACTGATGGACCAACGTACCGCTTTATCGCCAACTGACCTGACTGTGGAGCTCCTGTGCCACCAATAGCGTCGTAATGGTCATCATAACCCTTAGGTCACGATTAGCAGGGTCACACCACAAGGAAGCCAAAGCCACAGTCAACAGCATAAAAGATGGAACGTAGGCGGAGGTCACGTAGTAGGTGTACCGACGTTGTACAGTCAAAAAGATGGTCGCTTGACTATATTTACTCGTGTTCGTGCTGCGCGGGAAAACACGGACTTTGATTTGATCTTGTGTCTTTTTTCCGGTCAAAACTTATCAATATAGTCTAGATACTATATACAGCATACGTTATGGTATATATATCTTTTGATTATATATGCAGGTATGTTTATATGCAAAAAAAAACACATTGGTAAATTGATTGGGTGGAGGTATTAACATATATGTTTTTTTTTCACTCACGATGATCTGGTATTATTCAAGCTTATGATATGTATCCCCGTTAGTTTCTCCCTTTGTTCTTGTTTGAAAATATAGCTATTCTATAAACGCGATAATCAGCATATTATATTCCACACTCCTTTACCTCATACCATGTTCCTTCATCTGATTTACGTACCTGTTTGTTGCGTTGGGTATTAGAGCTTCTACGTTCATTACGGTGAATTCAGGTAGGTTAACTTCCCCGCTATATTGGACCTGTCCATTATGAAAGTTACAATAGCAGTTTTTAATGAAAATTTTCAAATTGGAATACTGTTTGTTTCCTTTGATTTTTAGTTTCTATAACATTGAGCTCAGTTATCTCTGAGGTGTTTGAGAATTATACGTTTGAAAGGTCACAAATAGAAAGGTCTCCATTGAATAAAAAAATGTAAATGTGTTTTATAACATTATTCATTTGAGTTCACTGCCTCCACACACCCATGCATAAGAAATTATAGTAAGAACTAAATACAGCGAGACTCAAAAACAGCCGTGGATAACTGGGTAATCAAAAATACCAGACCGAAGACATCCACGGATAATTACTTCATAAAAAAATACCAGACTGAAAACATCCATAGATAATCGATTTGTGAAAATTGCCAGACTGAAAACATACACAGATAATTGATGAAAAAGGCCAGATAAAAAAAAATCCATGGAAAAAAAAAATACAAAGATGCCAGACTGAATACGAAGAAATATCAAAACGACATAACCCAATAAAAAAATAATAACAAATTGATTACTCACGCTAATCTTCGTAAATGCCAGGAGGGTCAAAGGAGCCGATCTGAGACGGAGAACGAGTTCGCACTTCTGGGTGTCGAACGGAAACAGACGCAGGTTCATTTGACACGTGAACCGAAGAGCCATTCGCTCGCGGAGTAAGAGCGGGTTCTGTTCGCCGCTGTAGAGTTTGTCTGAAGTTTTACATTTGAAGCGTAAGAAAAGATTAGTCATGTGTTTTAGATTTGAAGCGTAAGAAAAGATTAGTCATGTGTTTTAGATTTGGAGCGTAAGAAAAGATTAGTCATGTGTTTTAGATTTGAAGCGTAAGAAAAGATTAGTCATGTGTTTTAGATTTGAAGCGTAAGAAAAGATTAGTCATGTGTTTTAGATTTGAAGCTTAAGAAAAGATTAGTCATGTGTTTTAGATTTGGAGTGTGAAAAGAGTTCGCAGTATTTGTGGTGAGATTAGTAAGTGTCTGTGATGGAGGGTGATGTGAAAAAAGAGGAACGTGATCAGGATGTAGAGAGAATTCTAGGATGTTGTTATACGAAGATTACGTTATATGCTGGCTATGAATTATTGCTATATTCCACTACACCATTTTAAAAGCAAACAACAGAATAAGTGAAAGAGAAGATATACCAGGAAGGTGCCTCGTCTTGCTGTCTTCCAAGGGCGGTCCGACCTTCCTGATCATAACATTGGGGCGGGAGCTAGAGGAACTCGAGAGATCTGCATTTTCGAAGATATAGGAAGGCATCCAAGGCCAGTGGTCCGACTCCACCCGGTTGATATCCTCGAGGTCCTGCAGGTTTTGGAAGGTGAGACGTGAGTCGTACCACGACATCCTCAGGATGAGTCCTACGGCAACGAAGCTGCGAAGGGCGTCGATCTCGCTAACGCCGAAGACATCGACGGATACCTGTATGCCGAGGGCGTCGGAGGCGTTGGCTGAAGGAGGCGGAAGGAAGGTGATGTAGCTTTTGGAGTAAACTATCTTGGAGCATTTTTCCTCATCCGACGAGTCCCTGCAATCGACGTGCAGATCGCAACGACTCTCGATCGGAATGCAGTAGCCGTCGGCGCACGTGAAGTCGTTCTCGGAACACGCCGAGAAAGTCAGAAGAGATTTATTACCGTGGATGCTCCATGACCGGGTGCCGAGCGGGTAAGACTCGCTGGGCACGGACAGTTGGCCCACCGTGATGTTCCTCCAAGTATCCTTCAAGTACCAGGTTGTCCCATTCTTGGAGCGTCTGATGCTGTAATTTTCGAGGCCTCTGAAATACAGCGACCCATCCAGGTCCTCTTGGTCTAGGATGAATTCATTCGACTCCCAACTCTCCCTATCCCAAAGGCCCCGGAGAGTGAGGAGTGGGCGGACGTCCCTCTCCTCGCACGCCGGGCAGAATCGGTCCTCGCAGCTGACGTCGTTCCACCCGAAGTGCGGTCCCTCGATCAGGGCGGCGCACTTCTGACTCTCGATGAAGGGCAGGACGAAATGGGTGTAGTTGAGGACTCGACCCGATTCGTCGGTGAAGATGTCCTTGTGGCAAGGGGACTTCCGGGCACCGAGCCAGAGGAAGGAGTGCGCTGACACGGAGAACTTGCACTGGGACAGGAATCTCTCGCCTTGATTGTATAGACTCTCTTCCTCTTGG
>NW_028234441.1:23890336-23895336 GCF_977035675.1 Penaeus japonicus
AGATATGTAGAAAGTATGATTTTTGAAGCACCTTTTTACACTGATGACTTGTTCAGTAAATGAGTTATATGATAAATACGCATTGATGACACTGTCCACTATGGTTTTGTTTTATTAGTTACATGGAGTTAATTAGTAAGCCAACCAGATTACATTTGTTACCTCATTTCCCAATATAGATACATCAAAACTTGAAACAAAAATAAACACAGCATCACTCACACGCAAAATAATAAGACAGCCACAATATGAACATAATTGGTCTCGTAATACTTCAGAAAGTCCTATCGAATTCCTTTTCAGACGACCACCACAGAGAATGGCTAATCCATTTTGGTTTTGGTCATCTGGAAAGGAAGTCAGCAGGACTTTGAAACATTATGACTTTAAATGCGTGTGTACTGTCGCTGTCTTATTATATTTTCAAAATCTCCTGTTTGGTTAAGTGCGAAGGTTGATTTTGATTGATACATTGAACTTATTTTCTGAAATTTTCTTTTGTTTGCAGATGCTTGTCAATAAAAAATATCATCTCACCAATTTTATATTCAATATTTCATGAAAGAGAATTATAATTTAAAAAAAATTCAAATCTATTTCTGCTGTGCAATCTGAACACACAATCAAGAATATCTAATCCAGAATAGTACAATCTGTTTATCTCTAAACAAATAGCGTTAAAATTCCAACCATTTTCTTGTAGCTCAGTCAATGAAAAAAATTATTTTTATTCCCAGGGGCACTTGGGCATCAGGTCTCCCCCAGAGGAATGAGGCCCGTACAGGCGCAGACGTCACAGCCAGCGGACCTTTGTTCCAGATGCGACCCTACCCCTCTCCAGGAGCCGTTCTACGGGCCAATGCACAGGCTGCATCAATTGGACCGAAGAAAACTTAGAGTAGAGAAGGAATTGCATATAAGTGTGTGTTTGTGTGTATTTTTTTTTATGAATGTCTAATGCTATGAAAATTTGTTTCCACACAATTTATTTTTTAGGAGCAGTTAAGAATTTTATTGCAGTATTTTGTCCCAGCTCTGGGCTAAATCTGGATGAAGTAAAGAGGAAAGAGTGTTTTGAGTAAATTTCTTGTGTAAAATGAAAAAGGAAGATTTGCCATTTATTCATGTGTAGATCTTGTAAAATATGATGTAGTCCATAAAATGTATATCTTTATTAATTTGACATGACTTGAACTTTTATGAACAGATAAATGCACCTTCACATTCATGTTTACAAACTTGAACATCATTACAAAGAACAACATTGAATGAATAGAAAGGAAGTATGTGTTTTAGTAGCATTTAGAATTTGTAACTGACAGGCCAATTGACACATACATTTTTCAGTATAATCATTTCTAGGTGTATCATTTCAGTAGGAAAGCAATAAATTCATAACCCAGTATTTTTTTATTTCTTAACCTTCTATAAGTATAATGCATAGTGTAAACCCTTCCAAGAGAGGCCAGATGTTCAGCCTGAGCTGGCAACTGAAAGATGTTTGTGTTTTCTATTATTTTCTAGACTTATGATATGGAATATGAATCTATGTATGATATATTAGCAAAGTGATACTAATTAGCAAATGGTACAATAAGTCATCCTAACTGAAGGAATAAATAGCTTGTAATTTTAACAAAAGTAAAAATGCAAAAAAAAAAATCCTACAGTGCTCAGCACTACTAAATAATACCTATGTTGCTGCTTCATTCATACCTGTTAACTTTTCCTCCTCTCAGGAGCAACCATGCCAGCTATAAAACATACATTTAGCAACCTAATCAGCTTCAACACCATAGTCCCACCTCCTTTCTTCATATATCTCACTATGTAACCATCCAAACCAGGTGCTTTATCTGCCTCTACTTCCTCTCTCATAATCAGTGCCTTTTTCCCCCACTTTTCGCTGGCATCTTCTACTTACCTGGTAGAGCTTCTGTCCTTGCCTCCCTATGCCGGATGATGTGCTGACACGTTTTGTGGTCTTTGTGTCAGACACCGGTGACAAGATATTTGGTCAAGGCCGGCGCTCAGGATGAGCGAGCGGACAGCCCAGGCTCGCGGCTAGTGTGCCCGAGAATCCCAAGACGTTAAGCTGATGTTAGAAAACCCCGGCATTGTGACCATTTAGAGCCGGAATCGCCCCGGCGTGAATGGGTTAACCCCTTCACTACGAGGACGCGTATACTGCGTCCTTGCATCGCTTGTGACAAACCCGAGGACGCACATACTGCGTCATGGCTGAGTTCTGTTGGAATTAAGTTTTCTTTCTTCCGGATACTGTGCGAGATCTTTCAGAATAGAGGTCGTATATGATACGATGGATTACTTGACTTTCATTATTATTACATAAGAGTGGGATTCGCTTATACCAGGGGAGGCACTGATGGGCCCTGCTAGCAATCATTTTATTATTTATTTATGGAACATTATGTAAAAATATAAAACTTATTATGATTAGTTTACCATACTACTTCAACCGTTTTCTTTTGTCATCTGAGTGAGGCCTCCCACCAAGGTCACTCTTTCCATCTTCCTCCCAACCCATGTAAATAACTTGTCACATGCATATGGGGGAAGAGGTTAACTATGCATATTTTGATATATAACACATGATGATTATGTTGAGGTTTTGGCTTAAAACTTGTCATATTCAATAGTGACACTTAAAATTTGGCGAGCGCCAGCAGCCTGGATGCGGCATGGGGAGCGTCTTCTACTGCCCGTAGTGAAGGGGTTAACAAGATGATCAAAATAGTAAAGTTATTTCCTGCTCATTGCCTTTTGTCCACTTTCATCTTTAACTACTTTCCCTTTTCCAATTGGCATAATTTCTTGACCCTTCTACAACAGGCATTTCCACAAGGTTGGATATATTTTGTGCCGTAATTTTCTTTTTACTGAAGTTACAAGCTATTTATTCCTTCAGTTATGAGGTCCTAATATACCAAATGGTAATTAGTATCACTTTGATAATAAACCATATATTGACTTGTATTTGTAAAGTCTAGAAAATAGTAGGAAACACTAACATCACTGGATGATGTCCTATCACGTCATGATCTCACCCTCAGATAGGTTTACTGATACTAGGCACTGAAGGGTTAAATTGATTTCTTTCAGAGACTGGTCTATCAAATTAATGCTCTGTGTATGTGCAGATTTCCAACAAAAGGAAAAAGATCTACCCATTGGAATGAAATACCACTACTACATATGAGTAGATTTATAAACAGACCGGCCTGTGGAAATGTCCACTGTAAATTTTTTTTTTTTTTTTCTCCTGTAAATAGTCATATTTCTTAACTAAGTCAGTTATCCTATTCTTGTATATCTCCACAGCTAATTATCTTGGTGGTTGATGTGGCAGACAATCCTCAAATTTTATATGTCTTTGTACTTTCTCTTTATTATTTTCTTTTCTTTTAGCAATGTCATTCAAACAATCCAATATATCACAATACCCTTTTATTTCATAAGTCCATTATTATATATGGCAAAATCTTTCATGAAGTAAAAAGAAGAAAACTTGTTAAAAAGAAGTATATATTGCTCATGAATCATTTTTGTCAAAGTTGTGTTGCACTCTTTTCACACACACACACACACACACACACACACACACATACACACAGAAAAGAGGTGCTTAGCAACAGAAAGTCCAAAGTGCCTTCTTTTTCAGAAGAAAAAATCATCTAATGATTTTTCTTCTCCCTTAAGAGCCAATACACCCTGGGGTTGTATAGGAATGTTACAGACTGCAAGAGCATTTTTGTCAGAGCAGCAGTAAGATTTGGTAGTTGTTGTGTGGTAAGCTGCCAGAGATCCATTTTTTTCCTGAGTGGTGCTTCGGTCTTTCTCTTACTAAGCATCTCAAATGAAAATGTTAATGTCAAGAAAAAACACATAACTTCTCAAGATGTTACAAAACACATTGGAAAGTTAATTCACCCAATTCCAGGACATGCAATAACCTCTTAACAAATTAATAATCAGTAAAGCATTTTTTTTTTCTTTTTTATGACACCAAAACTCATTAATAATCCGTAAAGCTGTAAAGACGTATATGAAACTGTAATTAACCTGTTCAAAGAAAATATATGATAAGCCTGTCTTTAATTTTCACACACAAGTACGTATACAAACAATACATCACATTTTTTAATACTATTTGATAAGATATCTTTACCTCTGTAATCTACATTATCAGTTTTTGTACCTTTTTTCAATATTTGTAATTCTATAACTAGTCTGCATTATGTATTCTAAAACCAAAAAATCACACTGATAACTCATAAACTATAACAGTCCATCTCAGAAAATTACTTCGTTCTTTATAAACGGTTTCCTCATTTTAAAAAAATCAAATGATTCCAAAATCATACAATAAAATACAGTTACCAGAAAGACCATTTCAAAAGATCACCATATAAACAAAATTTTACATAGGTATGCCTTGTCTGGCCTGCATAGTTTTGTTTGCTATTGTATTTTAAGTAGAGAGGCCATTTTCACAAAAAATGGTTTTAAGGCAAATGAGGGATATATATACAGTCAAGTTATTCACAGGGAAAATCTTCCATTCCTACATAACATAAAATGATGACCAACCTTCTTGTATTTCTCTTCCTCCTTTCCCTTTTATTTTCAACACCCACTAAACTATCTTTGTCCAACTTTCTTATGTTGTTGGAATGACATATAATAAGTTATCTATTATTAAATGTACTGCTTCTTTGAAATAAAATGAACACTCATTATTGTTGTTGTTGTTTTGCAAAACTAGATTTTTTTTCTTCTTTTTTTTTTGCTATTGGAACTGATTTTTTTTTCCAGCACTTCCTCATACTATTCTAGCTCTGGGACTCTCTCATGGAAGTATTTTTCTTACCATTTTTTTTGTCAAAATCTACTTCTTGAAATTTAACCACAAGTACATAAAACCTAAATCACTCCAAAACATCCACAACACATTCAAACATACCACATCAGCTAGGTAA
>NW_028234441.1:23905336-23915336 GCF_977035675.1 Penaeus japonicus
CTCTCTCTCTCTCTCTCTCTCTCTCTCTCTCTCTCTCTCTCTCTCTCTCTCTCTCTCTCTCTCTCTCTCTCTCTCTTTCTTTCTCAGAAGTATGCTGGTGAAGCCCTAGCTGGCTCCTTTTAATTACCTAAAATTAATTTCCCTCTTTCTTCTACTTTCCTTCATCCCATCTCTCCCTCTCTGATTTATTTTCTTTACTATTACCAAAGCACTCACTCATTCATTCCACTTACTCACTCATTCACTACCTCACGCACTAATTCACTCACCCATTCACTCACTCATTCATTCACTCACTCACTCAATCACTCACACACTCACTCATTCACTCACCCATTTACTCACTCATTCACTCACTCATTCACTCACGCAATCACTCAATCAATCACTTATTAACTCACTCAATCATTCACTCACACACACTCACTCATTCATTCATTCATTCATTCACTTACTCACTCATTCACGCTTCAGATTTACAGAAACTCAGAGATAGCTGGACTCCCCGAACAAGCTGTATGGATGTTTAGAAATGGCCAGGTAATACAAATTTTAAAGAAGTACAAACACTTCGCATCGACCACATAATTGTAGTTGACAACTGTATATATCCGATTGTGACTTCCCTTCTGCCGAGACTATGATAGCCCAAGTAGGATTTTATTTCGATGTGGATGAATATCATTTATGATACATCATCCTGTTAAATACAAACATACTTTTGACCTTCTGATAAATTCTTTCCTCCAGGAACATACATATGTTTTATTAACATATATGTGCGCCACATATTTCAAGTATGTAATCATGTGACCTCAGGAGAGGACTTAGCATGCTGAGGGTGATAATCCATACTGTTATATCGTTCTCCTGATATGTAAACATTTAACTGTGTATGCTTGTGATTGACCCGCCTTTTGTTCTGTATATATTTCAACATGTTGACATAGCTGTAAGGTTTTGTAAAATATATGTGAGCCCAAAGAGGGACTAAGATTGGGGTGAGGATAACCTATATTACCTCATCCTTTTGAGATGTACGTAATCACTTGTCTCAATAAACTCGTCAAAGTAAAAAAAAGTCATTCCACTTACTCATTCCACTTACTCACTCATTCACTCACCCATTCATTCACTCACTCACCCATTAATTCACTCACTCACTCATTCCACTTACCCATTCACTCAGTTAATCACTCACTCATTCACTCATTCCTCTTACTCATTCACTCACTCATTCCACTCACACACTCACACTCTTCTTTCTTTTATTCTCTTATTACTCTTCATCTCTCTCTCTCTCTCTCTCTCTCTTTGTTTCTCTCTCTCTCTCTCTCTCTCTCTCTCTCTCTCTCTCTCTCTCTCTCTCTCTCTCTCTCTCTCTCTCTCTCTCCCTCTCTCCTCTCTCTCCTCTCTCTCTCTCTCTCTCTCTCTCTCTCTCTCTCTCTCTCTCTCTCTCTCTCTCTCTCTCTCCTCTCTCTCCTCTCTTTCTCTCTTTCTCTCTCTCTCTCTCTCTCTCTCTCTCTCTCTCTCTCCTCTCTCTCTCCTCTCTTCTCTCTCTCTCTCTCTCTCTCTCTCTCTCTCTCTCTCTCTCCTCTCTCTCTCCTATCCTCTATCTATCTATCTTCCTCTCTCTTCCCTTCTCTCTCTCTCTCTCCCTCTCTCCTCTCCTCCCTTCTCCCATCCCCCCCCCCCCCCCCCTCTCTCTCTCTCTCTCTCTCTCTCTCTCTCTCTCTCTCTCTCTCTCTCTCTCTCTCTCTCTCTCTCTCTCTCTCTCTCTCTCTCTCTCTCTCTCTCTCGCCCTGCACATTCCTTTAAATAGATATTACACAAAAATATTTATCTCAAATAAAGGATGTAGCATATCTGTTTTCAAGATATCACACAAACCACTTATTTCCAATCACTAAGAAAATCTAGATAAACTCACAAGAAATAATAAGACCCATATCTTGATACAATCACCAAATGAATGAAAGAATCAAAGTAGTAATTGAAAAAAAAAGGAAGATAAAAATATAGCGACCGGAACCTCGCGTTTGAGTTGCCAAGTCGGGATTTAACGCCGGGGGTAAATACAGGTCTTGCCTTGACATTGAAGGAAATTATTTTCGTCTTTCTTCAAGGTTATCTTGATCGGTAGACCGGGACTACAATATCCTAAATCCGGTAAAGGTAAGGTTGAGATTATTATCTTGTAATGCTTAAGAGGTTTTAGGATGTAATAAGTTTGTTTTTTTTGTTATTTAATGTCATGTGGAAGTCCAGGTGTGTTGCAGGCAATTGCATGTTGAAATTTGTCACTTGTATTGTATTTTATTTTTATTTGTAGATCAACAGGTTGTTTGTCTTAGATTGTGAATGGATATTGATTACTTCTTGTAGGTTTAACCGGAAATATGGTATTATTTGACTCGTTCATAATCATAATCTGAATTTTTTATTTGTCACCATGATAAGGCAAAGAATCTTAATTTT
Organism: Penaeus japonicus; assembly: GCF_977035675.1. Taxonomy (NCBI): domain Eukaryota; kingdom Metazoa; phylum Arthropoda; class Malacostraca; order Decapoda; family Penaeidae; genus Penaeus; species Penaeus japonicus. The sequence goes on from NW_028234441.1 coordinate 23,907,815, forward strand.
TTTAAGTAGATATTTGAAGTATAATAGATATTATGATTGTTAATGAGCGGGAAATTATGATATCTTCTCTGATTGGTGATTAATAGGAATAGAAATGAGTAGAAATAAGAAAGGAATGTGATAGAACTTGTAAATAACACATAGTATGATTTTAGTTTCAGTATTATTTCAGCATAGAAAACCTTAGTGTATCCAAGGTAAACTGTACATGAAATGGATAGGGGATGTGCAGTTACTGAACAAATCAAACTAGGTTATAGCCATAAATAATATATACAACCTCACTATCAAGCATAATCAATGGAAAGCAAGGATAACGCCGCGGTCGCTTGTCTAAACCCACGATATCACGGTATCCACACTCCACGCTCTGGCAAAGGCTAATGACCTTCCATCACCTATATTCTGGCAAGATGGAGGTTGAAAAGTTCCCTGGTGGATTATGATCAGATGAAGAACCATTCCTGCACTCTCTTGCCATATATTTATGGGGGAAGTTTTAGTGTTCTTTCCTAGAGTAATGGGAGTGGCTGTGCATGGCTGGATGCTGTCTTATTCTCTGTGATTTTGTTTTTGTTTTCTTTATGAGAGAGAAATATAAATGATAATTGTATTTTCTCTTGGTATGCCATTAGGGGAATAAGTAGAGTTCTTTGCATATTAAGTAGGAATTATCAGGGGCAGATCCAGGAAGTTTGGCAAGGGAGGGTCTGGCCTATACCTGGAGGGTGCAAAGCTTGGCTATGTGCTATGTGCACCTGTTAAAAGACTGCTCTTTTGATGTATACACTGTCACTTTTCCAGACTATTTTGATGTACGCATCACGGTTAAAAATCATTGGTGGTCGAGAGTATTGGGGTCTGGATGTACCCCAGGGATTTAGTAAATAATTAACTAAATAGAACACACATACAGTTATCTGTCTTTTTGTTTTTAGGAAGGTTCAGGTAAATTTTTAGTAAAGAAGTTTGGGTAAGTTAACCCCGAAACACTGAGCTTTGTACAAATTATCTACTCCCTCTGTGATGGGTCATGTCTATGAATGTTATTTCCCAGGCATGGGGAGCTAAAACCGTGCCTAACTAAACATTCTCGTGTAGCTAGCAAAGAGTTGTTGAAAGGAGGGGAGAGTAGGGGAGGGCAGGTTTGTAGGATGTGAATAGGATGAACAAAGTCCAGCGTCTATTCACAGATATACTGCTTTGTGAAGGGGTTGATAGTATTGCTTTTTTTTCAGTTTAATGCTATTGAAACTGAGTTTAGAGAAAATGTTTACAGTAAGACATGGTTATGATTCTTCAACCTTTATAAATTGAAGTATGGATTTAGAATTAGTTAATCACAAATACGATACATTTATGATATGAATTTTGAGTACCATTGAATATCATAAGTGTATCCCAGGATATTTATAACTATATAGGAAATCTCTTAGATCATGGGACTGATGAATTATTTTCCTCTTTATTCAGTCTGTTATCTCCTAATCTCGAGATATGCTTCAGTGAAGTCAAGAAGCACAGTGTTGTGGTATTTGTCATGTGATGTCCGTAGTATGAAGTATTTCTGTATGTCACAGCTTTCTCTTTTATGAAGAGACCTCATCACATGATTCTGTCATTAATTCCTCTATGCATCTCAATTAATTAATTTGCATGTTGTTTTTTTGGCAATCGCATTACATCTTTATTGTTCATAAATTGTAATATTATTTGATTTTAGATTGGTGTGTTTAGTTATTTTATTATTTATTTATTTATTTTATTTATTTATTATTATTTTTTTTAACAATAGGAAAAATATTACAACCAAGGACACATTGACGGGTATAGTCTATTTTTTCCAATCTGTCCTCTGGTTATCATAAGGTTTGGCTTAATGTGGCAGCTGTACATTAATGGCATGGTTCTGATATCCCTGATAATTATTGAATTTACTAATTCTGAAATATATTTGAATGTGTTGATATTCAAAGAACCCTTACGTATCCACATATAAATCCCAAACATGCAGATTTGCTCCAAAATTATGCAATGCAATGCAAAGAAAACTATGTAGCAAAGCCTCTAGTCTGATTGCATGCAAGTAAAGAATGGGTTTCTAATGATTATTCAAATTTTTCTCATCTCAAGTATATGAATAGGCATATTGTAGCATAGTTGCTAATAAAAGAAATTTTGGTAATTTACAGCACATAACTTACATAATTAGTAAATAAAAATGGCGTACATATGATCGGTGCAAATCAGCCTGTTTAGGATATAAATATGAATCTGTAAAGTGGACAGTAATGCGGACAGATGAGATAAAACTATAACCTCGTGAATTATGTTCTTGTGGAGTTCTGTAATAGCCATGTGTAAGTGATATAACTCTTTGATAAGTTTGATTGTTGTAAGTTATCTCCCATCAAGTGGCCCCAGATTTGTGGTCTTCGTATGTTAGTTTGTGTTGGTTCTGAGGACGTTTTTAATGGTTATGAGAATTGCATCATTTGTCGGTACAGGCATGTTCCTTCACGACTGGGGTGGCGAGAATGCTTCAATCTAGCTTTTAGATTTATAATTTAGTTTAGCTAAGGCAACTTTCAAAGCATTACCTCATTGGAATAGTGTGTAAATGCATAATTTTTCTCTGTTTCTTTATGATTTGTTAATTGTTTTATTTACATATTCATATATATATTTGTGTAGTCATTTTTATGTATTTATTTATTTTTATTTATTTATTTTTTTCCATTTGTGTGTGTCAGGTAGTAGCACATTAGTGATGTAAGGTTAGGTTTAGCGATGATGTAACTGATACCTTTCTTCATTGCAGTTTGTGAAGGGAAGATTATTTAATGTTTCGCTTGGCTTCCAACTTGTTACCCGAGCGAGCAGTTCAGTTCCTTACTGCTTCCTACTTCAGAGGTATTACGGTGCTGATTATTATTATTATTACTCTCATTATTATTATTATTATTATAGTTTGGTTTTATAATGTTTGATCTGGTCTTTGGATGTTATATAGAGCCAAAATTGATACTTGTCTATCTGAGGAATTATTCTTATAATTCAATTATATTTAATAGGAATCAGCATTATGTGCCTATTGTTTGTGATATTGTTAGACGTCATGTGTGTCACTGTAAACCTTTGTATTACTGTAGTATCACGGCATGGTCATTTGTCTCCTATGGGCACCTTTTTTTCTCTCATTAGGTGTTGATGTAGAGTCACTCCCATAACTGTCTATGTGTGTCCCAAAGTCTGTCTTGATAACCCAGTATTGAAAAAGGGGAGTTTTAAGTGTACCTGCTTTCTGATTATATGTTGTTTTTTTGTGTACTGTCTGTAGTTCATTTCGTGTATTTTCCTACTTCTAGAATTCTGTATATATTATTATTGTTATCTCCTTTTTTCATGTCAAATAGGTTTTTTCATGATTTTTTTTTTCTTTTTTTAATAGAAACCGTACATACACCTTATCTTTTTTTTCTTTTTTTTGTGCATACTTTAACATCATGTTAATCAGCATAAATACAAATCCTCACCACATATGTCATACATCAAATCCTGGCACTTTCTAATGTCTGTTAAGTGGTCCTGCATTTCTTCTAGTTTTCCGTGCACTTGAGATTTCCCACTATATAGAATACCTTGTTAATCATTGTTTTCATAATGTTCCTTACTGGCTTTAAAGTTGTCCTCCAGAGGTGAGTATTTACTGAAGTTGGATTCAACAAACGATTGTGTTTTCACTCCCTTGTTTTTGTCCATTTTGATCAGGAAACGAGTAATTTTTAATTCCATCGAGAAATGTACAGGAACGATATAGGAGAAAAGGGTAACCGTAATTATTTGGGGAGGAGTTTTAGAAGTTGGAGTATGGGTTTCAGTCTGCTTTTTAATCCATTTCAGAGATTTAAGTTTGGGAAAGGATCTTTTCATGTTTATTATGAAGGTTTGTAAGTTTCTTCAGGAGTATTCCCAACAATAAGAAAACAGCAAGGAAAGATGTCTAAGTAAACAAGAGACAGTAATATTTTGTATACACATATACTTTATACATGTTCTTTTTATTTTGCATTGCTCTTTTATTTAACACCATTTTCCTCATTTTCTCATTTGGGATTGTTTTATTATTATTATTGGAGGCTACTGGGTTTGGTTAAGCTTTGTATAATGGTTTATTTGATCCATATCACATCTCTTTATATAGTAATGTAATAAAAAGAGTTAAGAGAAGTCCTTCAGTGCTCTGTGGCTGACTTGGCAGCATGTATACTTATGAATAATGTAAATCTGATTATAATCATTGATATACTGTAAAACAGATATTATAGTATCCCTTGCTATCCATTTCATCTTTACCTCCAATGGTTTTTCTTCTCAAAATTCAGATCTTCATTTTCATATAGAAATGGAAAAAAATCTTGACTTCTCTTCATTACAGCCAACGCTTGGTATAGTGTCGGTTCAGGGAAATTCCACAGTTCGCAGGTCTTAGTCGAACATCCAAACATGAAGATCAAGATTCTGCCAGCACTCTCCGACAATTACATGTATTTGGTTAGTATTAGGATTATTTTGTGATGTGTTCTCATGGTTTATAAGCTGAGATTTATTTAGATATCAAGTATAGAAAAATTATATATAAAGGAAAATTCTTGTTATATTGATGGAGTTATCATATGTTTTCTCGAATCATATATGGTCCAGATTTTTTTTATTTTTGTTCTTGGAAAGAAAATTTGGGTAATGAAATACATAATAAAAATATGAACTTACTATATTCCATTGATGCTTCAGTTGATGGACGAAACCACAAAGGAAGCGGCCATTGTCGACCCAGTAGAACCGAAGACCGTGTTGGCAGCAGTGGAGGAGGCAGGAGTCAACCTTACTACTGTCTTGACTACTCACCATCACTGGTATGTTGTCAGTGTCTAGGTGGATCACCATAAGCAGTCAGGGGAATAGATTGTGGATATGTTTTTGAGTTTAGTGAAGAAGTTTTTGAGAAATTTTACAAGATCATTTTTCATATGTATGAATATTTATTAGACTTGTACAACTATTTATTCTTCTTGTTTTATTGGTTACTTTCATTTTGTTTTTATTTGACTTGTAAACATTACTGCCCCACAACTTTTTATTCTTCTTCTTTTATTACTTACTTTTGTTATTTCCTTATTATTTGAATTGTAAATATTACAGTTCCACACGTCATTTCCCAGTGAGAATATAACCATCAAACTAACTTAGTATTTGCTCCAGAATATTATTCCAGACGCATCACACCCCTCATATTTGGCCCAACTTAAAAGAGTTTCATTTCCACCCTACCCTCAGGGACCATGCTGGCGGGAACAAAGGACTAGTCGAAACCTTCAGCAAACCTCTGAGAGTCCTCGGGGGTGATGATCGGATTGAAGCTCTCACACAGAAGGTTTCTCATGGTGACAAGTTTACCGTGGGCAGTCTGAACATCGAGTGCCTGTTCACCCCTTGTCATACACAGGGCCACATTTGCTATAATGTCACTTCTGCAGATGCTAGTCAGAATCCAGTTGTGTTTACAGGTAGGATGGAGGTGTTTTGCAGTTCTCTCTTCTTTTTTCTTGTTTTACTTCTTTTTCTTTGTTTTATTCTTCTTTCTCTTCTTCACCCTTTTTCTCTTCTTTGTCTTCCTTCTTCATCTTATTCCTCTTGTCGCTTCATCAGCTTTTTACCGTATTTTTTGTTTTCTTTTCGTTTTCTTCCTTTTCTTTTATCTCTTCTTCTTTCTTCCTCTTTTTCTTCTTTTTCCTGCTCCTATCTTTACTTTCTATACCTAGTTTCTCTCTCTATCTCTCTTGTCTCAATAAACTTGTCAAAGTCAGTCTCCCTTCCTCCCTTCCCCACCTCTTTTTTTTTTTCTTATTCCTTCTCATCCATCTTTATCTCTTTATCTTTTTTTTTCTGTTATATATTTACATCTTATCTTTTTCATTAATTGTTTCTCCATTATTGTGTCCACTCATGTGAATCTATACTTTCTATTTTGTCCGGATAGAAATGTTTTCCTTCTTTTTTATCATTATTACTTTCTTCATTCTTGCAAATGCATACTTACCATTTGGTAATATATCTATATGTGTGTGTTTGTATGTATGCATGTATATATGTATGTGTGTGTGTTTGTGTTTGTGTGTATACATCCAGAATGAAAAAACATTCATAAATGTTCTTTGTTCTAGGTGACACTCTCTTCCTTGGAGGTTGTGGTAAATTCTTTGAAGGAAATGCCACAGAGATGTATAAAGCTCTTATTGAAATTCTTGGTTCCTTGCCTGATCACACGGTATGTATAAGTTTGAGATGTTTGTAATTAGTAATGTAAATGTTAAGTTAGATTTTTCTTTCCTTTTTCTTTTTCATATAAAAAGCTCGATGGAATGCCTCCTGTAATTTTTGCTAACATCGCTTAATTAATTATTTCCAGGAAGTATACTGTGGTCATGAATATGCCTTGCAAAACCTTGCCTTTGGATTACATGTTGAGCCTGACAATGACACCATCAAGCAGAAGATTGCCTGGGTGAAGGAACGCAGAGATAATGGACTGCCGTCGGTGCCTTCTACGATTGGTAATTCAGAATTTGTGATGTTGACATTTCGACTGAAAAATACACATTCATCCCTCTCTCAAAAAAAAGAGATAAAACAAATAAATGAATAAAATAGAAATAAGAAATGCACCTCACATGTACACAGATATACACATACATAGAATAAATGGTTTTATATCTTAAACAAACTCAATACCCAATATTTAATTCTAAATATCTAACATTCAACTCAAAATAAAATTTCTGTTCACGTCATTCACAGGAGAAGAGAAGCAACTCAACCCGTTCATGAGAGTGAATGACAGCCCCGTCCAGAAACACGCAGGAACAAGCGAAGGCATAGAGACCATGGCAGCCATCAGGAGAGAAAAGGACAACTGGAAAGCACCCAAAAACTGAATGCTGCGTAAAATAACTCGGAAACAAGAGAATGTTGTTTTAGTTCCTAGTGAATCTTTATTTTTTCTTCTCCTTCTTTTTGACATCCTTTTGGTGGAGTAAAGAAACAAGTATGATTTTTGTTTTTTGTTTTTTGTAAGAAAGTGAATTATGTAAAAATTATATATTATTATGTTATAGTAGTATGAATAGATGCTGTAACTACAGGTAAAATTTCCTTATCCAACATTGATTCAGAGACTTGCATATCAACATGAATACTTTTAAAGTTCTCTTCAATATACATATATTGCTCAAGATAAGTTGTGGCATTGTTAATTGCACATGCATACCTAACAGGCTCCAGTATTGTAACAAGAAAAAGAAAAAAGACATTAGATACAAAGTATGGAAATAGGGCTGGCTTTGGATATTGCTGTGAAGCTTGGATTCTTTTTAAGATGAGTTATTTTGGGCATTACTCATGTTTTACGTTTCTTATGTGTAATATAGAAGCTTGAACTTTTTGTAATTCTGCCAGTATTCTA
>NW_028234441.1:23920336-23922836 GCF_977035675.1 Penaeus japonicus
CATCAGGCACTCTTACTGCACAGGTTACCAAAATACCTATCTCCGCAGCCAAGTGAAATCACCAGACGATGGATGTAGACTAATATTAATTAGCTTGTCATATCTGGCCACCGATTGGCAGCATAAGGCAGTGATCCTACTAGGTTGTGGTGTTACCTTAAAGTAACAACACAAATGATCAATGCTTTGCTCATGCTTTCTCCATTTTTTAATTTACATCAAGCAAAGCTTGTCCAGATTCAGAAATCTCTAACATGCTTTTCTAACAAACTTCAGAATTGTTTATCTTGTAAACCTTCCTTTCAAACTAAAAGTTTATAGAAACTATCAGTTTCCAGGTCACACTGACTTCAGTTATTAGCAATACATACCCTGTAAAAAATAAAGCAGACTAATTACAACTTTCTCAAGATATCCTCAACTCATTGCAGACGAGATAGATTTGCTTGCCGTCTCCAGGATGGGATTGATTTCAGAAGGCAGCAGCTTGAAGCAACAATGTTTTTTTATTGTTATTTATTGTGTTTAGAGACTTTCATATGTGCCATACAACAGGCTCTATCAAGGATACAGTTGACTAAAATTATAGTATATGATCTATATCAGCTTTTTCTTTATCCGAAGTATGAAAAAAGTTTTGCTGTCTTATGGGAGGGCAAAAAGCAACTTAATTTTTTCGTATTTTTGTGCTGTCATGAACGAATACCAAATATAACCACCTGCAATAAAGATTACATGAAGAGGTAGGGAAGAGGAACGAAACCTGTGCTTGTGACAGTGCCACAGTGAAAGGCATCCATATTGGCACAGGAGCACATTTTAGACACTGGGTATGGATTGAGTCACCTTCCTCTTCTCATTCTGCCTGCACATTCTTCATCTGTGGTACTTTAGAGCAAGAGGTCGTCAACTTAGTGCGTGCCATTGCTCTATAAAGATAGTGCTTGCTAGAGACTGTGGCTAGGTGCCATTCAAGGCGCGCTCTCCTGCTGGTGTTAAAGTGGTGCCATATAAATTTTGGATGTTCATTTAGCTTATTATGGTATTTATAGTAATTATGAATGCAACTGGCATCACCACTCACACCTTCCTCTTTGCACAATAAAATAGCATAGTGATCCATAATCCCTGAATGTCATGTACGTCATGACGCCTATTGTAAGGCTAAAGCTCCTGCATCTTTTACGTCATGACACCCGTTCGCAATGGGTTAACAAGTCAAGGTCACAAGTGATAATATTGAAATGGTTTTTAAAGGAAGTTGGAATGGAGTTTACATTCTCAACTTTAGGACTTAAAATCATCAGGTTCTATTAAATGAACCATGAAATCAATGTAAATTTGATTCCATCAGAATTTAAATACCTGAATAAATTTATTTCATCTCCAAACTTAAACACCTACTTTAGGTTATACTAAATATATATTTAACTTTCCAAATGAGAAGGGAAAAATAGGTCATTTATATAATCAGCTGACTGGCATGTTTATTGATTAAATATACACCTCCTAAACATAGAATACTGACATTGTGAAATAAAGCAGCTCTTTCAAAATAACCTGAACTTATTTTGATTCAAAATGTAGTGTACTGTAATTACTTGAGCTTTCAAACCGGTTTTAACGGAAGTAAAGATCATTACCAGAATGAACCTAATGCCATGACCTGAATGCCAACTCTTATGGACAAGACAGACTGAAAATACTTTCTGAAATGAATTTTTTTTTTTTTTATTTAAGTTAGTTTAATTAAGAAGTTAGTTCTCGTTCTGGAAGTATTCTTTGCTGCCAGTGGGATCAGCCTTCATTGTCTTGGCTCCAGGTTTCCAGCCAGCAGGGCATACTGAAAAAAATATAAATAAATAGAAGGCTCTAATCATAAAAAATATACCTTACAACCTTGTCAAAGAAGTCATTTGAAGTACCGAATTCAGTAAAAAAAATATATAAATCATTGCACTAACAAATGTTTTAAAATGAAATTGACATCACTGTCTAAATTGTAATATTAATCATTGAAACTTGTAAATATACATGAATAATGTAAAATTGAAGGTTCTACATTCCATTTCACTTATAATTCTCAAATATCACTTGTCAATATTAGGTAAAAACTTACCTTCACCATGCTCATCTGTGAACTGGAAGGCTTGTACTAATCGAAGGGTTTCATCTACATCACGTCCAACTGGCAAATCATTGATGGTAACCTGAAAAAAATGGTACAATTGTAAAAAAAAGTCTAAACACGTCGAGGTAACGATGCTTTCATATACAAATTCTGCTTTCACAAATTTAGTCAAGACAGATGAATAATCAATAATTACACTTATACAGTAGTCATTCATATACAATTCAAGTTTACATAAAGGAAGTGGGACTTCTAAACATAGCACCCGATTGACATACCTGACGGAGATTCTGTTTGCCGTCAATAACGAAGAGGCCTCTGAAAGCAATGCCCTCATCCTCCTTAAGGACTCCATACGCCTTTGCAACT
>NW_028234441.1:23937836-23940336 GCF_977035675.1 Penaeus japonicus
CCCCACCCCCCCCCCCCCCCCCCCCCCCCCCCCCCCCCCCCCCCCCCCCCCGACGTACCGTACGTATCCTGATTTTCGGAAATTCCGGATAAAATTCAATTTTGGTTGAATATCCGCCATATGATGAGCGCTTATGTTTCAAATCAACTCGTTTGTCACTTTGACATCTAAACACATCAATAGGTATTTAACTGTAGATGATTACCGGTTACATGCAATCTTTAGGAGACAAAACAGTAGAGTCAAACACCAAGCAAATTCTTTCTGACCGTGTCTTCATGCAGTTCAAAGCTATCCAGCAGGTGTCTAGCGTCCTTAACTATGACAATCAAGAATAATCGACTGATCTTAAAGATTGCGAAAAGTTTCTATTTCCACATGCTGTAAAACCTTAAGGAAATGTATGATTTACGAAAACAAAAATATATACTAGTTCCCCCCATATTATTTTGATCATAGCATCTTATCAAAGAAAACGCACAGATTCTTAATTAATAGAAATATAGATTAATCCCAGAAAATACAATTATATTAAGGGATATGAAGTCATGTAGTATTATGATAGGCTAGATAAAGTGATGTCATATGAAAAAATCAAGTTATATACCGTGAAGTGAAATTATTTGAGCTGTGACTTCAGATGACTTGAAATGATATCAGAGCAATGTTAGTTGATTTCCCAAGGGAAGAATTACAGGTTTTAAGACAGGAATAGCTTGGGAAGGCATTGGGGAGGGATTTTTAGTCAGGGAGGATATTGAGAAAGGATATGATTAGTACAAAATGTATCCACGGAGATAAATATTGGTGAAGTGATATGAGGAAGTTAGATTAGGTGAGGTGAAGTCATATGCATTTTATTAGATTAGATGGAGTGAAGTGAGGTCACGATAGATGATGGGAGGTGAAAACATATGTATTAGTCTGGTAGCATGAATCATAAATCAAGTGTAGAAAGTGTCAATTTACTAAAACAGTGATTTAATGGATAGTTACATGTTAATAATGTATTTTTTTTACTTATCTTTGCTCTCCACCGTAATGTTAACAGAATATTTTTTTAAATATTTGTAAATATTTCTATTGTTGTATGTTAATAAAAAATAAAAAAAACTGCACGCATTCAAAACAAAATTCGTATGTTTTTTCATAATTCTTTTATTATTGTTATTGTCATTGTTACTTCGTATATTTAATATGATATATTTATCGCATGTATTTTGAGAAGACGTTTCTTTAAGTAAAGTTTCAAATCATACATCGCCAAACTGAGGCCACGGATACCAACTGTACCGAGGTGATTTTTTTCGCTATACAGGTAGTTTGTGCGATAGTTTAACACCAAGATTTTCTGTGGACTCATTCCTTTTTTTCCTACTTTGACGAATATATCCCACAATTTCTTTAAGCGTGCGGCCATTAGCCTTTTTTAATGAGCATATGAAAGGGGGTGGGGGAATCTGAAAAAAACGTAAACGCCTTATGATGTTTTTATCCTTCCTCGTGCATTTTATACATGTTTCCGTTTCTTTGTCGGTTAACCTACCTAAAAGTTATAAGTTGGAAGTCTCGACCATATGAAAATGAAAGGTAAAAATGTTATATCTTAAATCTATACATTTTTCGCTCTATGTAAGGTGGACGGTCAATACTGTACAACGAATTGTATGCCAAAGCTTTTCTCAGTCAGTTTTGTAGCTCTTCAGTCACAGCTGATCAACTACGAAAATGTTTTGTGCAGTTTTCATACTAAAGACATGGCTATGAGCGCATTCACTCTCCCAGTGTTCCTTCTCCGCTCTCATTTAATCGTTCTCCATGTAAGTTTTAATCACCGGCTTCTGGTGGCGGTTAAGCCTAATAAGCCTTTGTAATGCCTAACGACTAACGTTAACAGTAATCTACATTATTTCATATCACTAACAAGATGACCGCTGGACAAGGAAATAAAACCTTGCTGATAGTCAACAAAACGCATGGGAAAGCAGAAAAAACAGGAATATATACCAAAGACCATTTTGTTATAATATTTCGTTAAAAGGTATACGAATAATATAAAAAAAAAGGCCGTCGCCACTTTATGTTTTGTTTACGACTTAGCCTGCATGAATCCTCTACATCAGTCACATCAGGATGATGTAGCGAGAACCTACGTCATGTCACAGATTCTAGTCACCTCCAAGAAACCTCCGAGCCGTTCAATGCAAAAAAGGCCTTTCCAAGTGAGATTACTTGTCAAGGTCATCATTGGCATTAGGTTGGATGTGAAGTCCATGTGTGGTGTGATGTACTACCTTTTTCTTGATATTATTATTTGATAATTTAGTTAATGATGAATGACATATCACGTCATCACATATCAGTAACGTCAAATAATGCCTTGATTTCTTAATGATAATTCTCAGCACTATATTCACGTGATTACAACGTGTTAACTCACAGAAATGTGTTCACGCCGTTACACAGTGTATGGAAAGTTATCAATGGACATAACTTCAAT